>NW_025961161.1:0-23004 GCF_023159225.1 Perognathus longimembris pacificus | reverse complement strand
AAACAGCTACCTAAGCAGCATGGTCATGTCGTTCCTAAATGAGCTTTTATCTCTCTCCCCTCACCACAAATCAGATTCTTCTGAGGAATTCCCAGTACATTATCCTTTCCTCTGTGTAATTACCTTAACAACCTCCAGCTGTTTTTATTCTCAGAAGGTTTACTCCCTGATATACAGCTGCCTACCCCCTTAGTAAGTGCAGGTCCTAAATGAGCTTTTTTCTCTGTTCCATCAACACAATCCAGGTTCTTTTGGGGAGTTACCAGTACAGTAACCATACCAGGAAGTAGTTAATTTATTAAGCTACTGCTTTTCTTAATCTCAGTGGAGATATTTACTGATAAACAGCTACCTAAGCAGCATGGTTATGTCGTTCTTAAATGAGCTTTTATCTCTATCCCCTCACCACAAATCAGATTCTTCTGAGGAGTTCCCAGTACATTATCCTTTCCCCTGTGTAATTACCTTAACAAGCTCCAGCTGCTTTTATTCTCAGAAGGTTTACTCCCTGATATACAGCTGCCTACCCCCCTTCGTAAGTGCAGGTCCTAAATGAGCTTTTTTCTCTGTTCCCTCACCACAATCCAGATTCTTTTGGGGAGTTACCAGTACAGTAACCATACCAGGAAGTACTTAATTTACTAAGCTACTGCTTTTCTTAATCTCAGTGGAGATATTTACTGATAAACAGCTACCTACGCAGCATGTTCATGTCGGTCCTAAATGAGCTTTTATCTCTCTCCTCTCACCACAAATCAGATTCTTCTGAGGAGTTCCCAGTACATTATCCTTTCCCCTGTGTAATTACCTTAACGAGCTCTAGCTGTTTTTATTCTCAGAAGGTTTACTCCCTGATATACAGCTGCCTACCCCCTTCGTAAGTGCAGATTCTAAATGAGCTTTTTCTCTGTTCCCTCTCCACAATCCAGATTCTTTTGGGGAGTTACCAGTACAGTAACCATACCAGGAAGTACTTAATTTATTAAGCTACTGCTTTTCTTAATCTCAGTGGAGATATTTACTGATAAACAGCTACCTACGCAGCATGTTCATGTCGTTCCTAAATGAGCTTTTATCTCTCTCCCCTCACCACAAATCAAATTCTTCTGAGGAGTTCCAGTACATTATCCTTTCCCCTGTGTAATTACCTTAACAAGCACCAGCTGTTTTTTTTCTCAGTAGTTTTACTCCCTGATATACAGCTGCCTACCCCCTTCGTTAGTGCAGGTCCTAAATGAGCTTTTTTCTCTGTTCCCTCACCACAATCCAGATTCTTTTGGGGAGTTACCAGTACAGTAACCATACCAGGAAGTACTTAATTTATTAAGCTACTGCTTTTCTTAATCTCAGTGGAGATATTTACTGATAAACAGCTACCTACGCAGCATGTTCATGTCGTTCCTAAATGAGCTTTTATCTCTCTCCCCTCACCACAAATCAGATTCTTCTGAGGAGTTCCCAGTACATTATCCTTTCCCCTGTGTAATTACCTTCACAAGCTCCAGCTGTTTTTATTCTCAGAAGGTTTACTCCCTGATATACAGCTGCCTACCCCCTTCGTAAGTGCAGGTCCTAAATGACCTTATTTCTCTGTTTCCTCACCACAATCGAGGCTCTTTTGGGGAGTTACCAGTACAGTAAACCATACCAGGAAGTACTTAATTTATTAAGCTACTGCTTTTCTTAATTTCAGTGGAGATATTTACTGATAAACAGCTATTTACGCAGCATGTTCATGTCGTTCCTAAATGAGCTTTTATCTCGCTCCCCTCACCACAACTCAGATTCTTCATAGGAGTTCCCAGTACATTTTCCTTTCCCCTGTGTAATTACCTTAACAAGCTCCAGCTGTTTTTATTGTCAGAAGGTTTACTCCCTGATATACAGCTGACTACCCCTAAAGTAAGTGCAGGTCCTAAATGAGCTTTTTCTCTGTTCCCTCACCACAATCCAGATTCTTTTGGGAGTTACCAGTACAGTAACCATACCAGGAAGTACTTAATTTATTCTGCTCCTGCTTTTCTTAATCTCAGTGGAGATATTTACTGATAAACAACTACCTAATCAGCATGTTCATGTCGTTCCTAAATGAGCTTTTATCTCTCTCCCCTCACCACAAATCAGATTCTTCTGAGGAGTTCCCAGTACATTATCCTTTCCCCTGTGTAATTACGTTAACAAGCTCCACCTGTTTTTATTCTCAGAAGGTTTACTCCCTGATATACAGCTGCCTACCCCCTTCGTAAGTGCAGGTCCTAAATGAGCTTTTTTCTCTGTTCCCTCACCACAATCCAGATTCTTTTGGGGAGTTTCCAGTACAGTAACCATACAAGGAAGTACTTAATTTATTAAGCTACTGCTTTTCTTAATCTCAGTGGAGATATTTACTGATAAACAGCTACCTACGCAGCATGTTCATGTCGTTCCTAAATGAGCTTTTATCTCTCTCCCCACACCACAAATCAGATTCTTCTTAGGAGTTCCAGTACATTATCCTTTCCCCTGTGTAATTACCTTAACAAGCTCCAGCTCTTTTTATTCTCCGAAGGTTTACTCACCACAATCCAAATTCTTTTGTGGAGTTACCAGTACAGTAACCATACCAGGAAGTACTTAATTTATTAAGCTACTGCTTTTCTTAATCTCAGTGGAGATATTTACTGATAAACAGCTACCTACGCAGCATGTACATGTCGTTCTTAAATGAGCTTTTATCTCTCTCCCCTCACCACAAATCAGATTCTTCTGAGGAGTTCCCAGTACATTATCCTTTCCCCTGTGTAATTACCTTAACAAGCTCCAGCTGGTTTTATTCTCAGAAGGTTTACTCCCTGATATACAGCTGCTTACCCCCTTCGTAAGTGCAGGTCCTAAATAAGCTTTTTTCTCTGTTCCCTCACCACAATCCAGATTCTTTTGGGGAGTTACCAGTACGGTAACCATACCAGGAATTACTTAATTTATTAAGCTACTGCTTTTCTTAATCTCAGTGGAGATATTTACTGATAAACATCTACCTACGCAGCATGTTCATGTCGTTCCTGAATGAGCTTTTATCTCTCTCCCCTCACCACAAATCAGATTCTTCTGAGGAGTTCCCAGTACATTATCCTTTCCCCTGTGTAATTACCTTAACAAGCTCCAGCTGTTTTTATTCTCCGAAGGTTTACTCAAGACAATCCAGATTCTTTTGGGGAGTTACCAGTAGAGTAACCATACCAGGAAGTACTTAATTTATTAAGCTACTGATTTTCTTAATCTCAGTGGAGATATTTACTGATAAACAGCTACCTACGCAGCATGTCCATTTCGTTCCTAAATGAGCTTTTATCTCTCTCCCCTCACCACAAATCAGATTCTTCTGAGGAGTTCCCAGTACATTATCCTTTCCCCTGTGTAATTACCTAAACAAGCTCCCGCTGTTTTTATTCTCAGAAGGTTTACTCCCTGATATACAGCTGCCTACCTCCTTCGTAAGTGCAAGTCCTAAATCAGCTTTTTTCTCTGTTCCCTCTCCACAATCCAGATTCTTTTGGGGAGTTACCAGTAGAGTAACCATACCAGGAAGTACTTAATTTATTAAGCTACTGCTTTTCTTAATCTCAGTGGAGATATTTACTGATAAACAGCTACCTACGCAGCATGTACATGTCGTTCTTAAATGAGCTTTTATCTCTCTCCCCTCACCACAAATCAGATTCTTCTGAGGAGTTCCCAGTACATTATCCTTTCCCCTGTGTAATTACCTTAACAAGCTCCAGCTGGTTTTATTCTCAGAAGGTTTACTCCCTGATATACAGCTGCCTACCCCCTTCGTAAGTGCAGGTCCTAAATAAGCTTTTTTCTCTGTTCCCTCACCGCAATCCAGATTCTTTTGGGGAGTTACCAGTACAGTAACCATACCAGGAAGTACTTAATTTATTAAGCTACGGCTTTTCTTAATCTCAGTGGAGATATTTACTGATAAACATCTACCTACGCAGCATGTTCATGTCGTTCCTGAATGAGCTTTTATCTCTCTCCCCTCACCACAAATCAGATTCTTCTGAGGAGTTCCAAGTACATTATCCTTTCCCCTGTGTAATTACCTTAACAAGCTCCAGCTGTTTTTATTCTCAGAAGGTTTACTCCCTGATATAGCTGCCTACCCCAACGTAAGTGCAGGTCCTAAATGAGCTTTTTTCTCGGTTCCCTCCCAAAATCCAGATTCTTTTGGGGAGTTACCAGTACAGTAACCATACCAGGAATTACTTAATTTATTAAGCTACTGCTTTTCTTAATCTCAGTGGAGATATTTACTGATAAACAGCTACCTACGCAGCATGTTCATGTCGTTCGTACATGAGCTTTAATCTCTCTCCCCTCACCACAAATCAGATTCTTCTGAGGAGTTCCCAGTACATTATCCTTTCCCCTGTGTAATTACCTTAACAAGCTCCAGCTGTTTTTATTCTCCGAAGGTTTACTCAAGACAATCCAGATTCTTTTGGGGAGTTACCAGTAGAGTAACCATACCAGGAAGTACTTAATTTATTAAGCTACTGATTTTCTTAATCTCAGTGGAGATATTTACTGATAAACAGCTACCTACGCAGCATGTCCATTTCGTTCCTAAATGAGCTTTTATCTCTCTCCCCTCACCACAAATCAGATTCTTCTGAGGAGTTCCCAGTACATTATCCTTTCCCCTGTGTAATTACCTAAACAAGCTCCCGCTGTTTTTATTCTCAGAAGGTTTACTCCCTGATATACAGCTGCCTACCTCCTTCGTAAGTGCAAGTCCTAAATCAGCTTTTTTCTCTGTTCCCTCTCCACAATCCAGATTCTTTTGGGGAGTTACCAGTAGAGTAACCATACCAGGAAGTACTTAATTTATTAAGCTACTGCTTTTCTTAATCTCAGTGGAGATATTTACTGATAAACAGCTACCTACGCAGCATGTACATGTCGTTCTTAAATGAGCTTTTATCTCTCTCCCCTCACCACAAATCAGATTCTTCTGAGGAGTTCCCAGTACATTATCCTTTCCCCTGTGTAATTACCTTAACAAGCTCCAGCTGGTTTTATTCTCAGAAGGTTTACTCCCTGATATACAGCTGCCTACCCCCTTCGTAAGTGCAGGTCCTAAATAAGCTTTTTTCTCTGTTCCCTCACCGCAATCCAGATTCTTTTGGGGAGTTACCAGTACAGTAACCATACCAGGAAGTACTTAATTTATTAAGCTACGGCTTTTCTTAATCTCAGTGGAGATATTTACTGATAAACATCTACCTACGCAGCATGTTCATGTCGTTCCTGAATGAGCTTTTATCTCTCTCCCCTCACCACAAATCAGATTCTTCTGAGGAGTTCCAAGTACATTATCCTTTCCCCTGTGTAATTACCTTAACAAGCTCCAGCTGTTTTTATTCTCAGAAGGTTTACTCCCTGATATAGCTGCCTACCCCAACGTAAGTGCAGGTCCTAAATGAGCTTTTTTCTCGGTTCCCTCCCAAAATCCAGATTCTTTTGGGGAGTTACCAGTACAGTAACCATACCAGGAATTACTTAATTTATTAAGCTACTGCTTTTCTTAATCTCAGTGGAGATATTTACTGATAAACATCTACCTAAGCAGCATGTTCATGTCGTTTCCTGAATGAGCTTTTATCTCTCTCCCCTCACCACAAATCAGATTCTTCTGAGGAGTTCCCAGTACATTATCCTTTCCCCTGTGTAATTACCTTAACAAGCTCCAGCTGTTTTTATTCTCCGAAGGTTTACTCAAGACAATCCAGATTCTTTTGGGGAGTTACCAGTAGAGTAACCATACCAGGAAGTACTTAATTTATTAAGCTACTGATTTTCTTAATCTCAGTGGAGATATTTACTGATAAACAGCTACCTACGCAGCATGTCCATTTCGTTCCTAAATGAGCTTTTATCTCTCTCCCCTCACCACAAATCAGATTCTTCTGAGGAGTTCCCAGTACATTATCCTTTCCCCTGTGTAATTATCTAAACAAGCTCCCGCTGTTTTTATTCTCAGAAGGTTTACTCCCTGATATACAGCTGCCTACCCCCTTCGTAAGTGCAGGTCCTAAATGAGATTTTTTCTCTGTTCCCTCACCACAATCCAGATTCTTTTGGGGAGTTACCAGTACAGTAACCATACCAGGAAGTACTTACTTTATTAAGCTACTGCTTTTCTTAATCTCAGTGGAGATATTTACTGATAAACAGCTACCTAAGCAGCATCTTCATGTCGTTCCTAAATGAGCTTTTATCTCTCTCCCCTCACCACAAATCAGATTCTTCTGAGGAGTTCCCAGTACATTATCCTTTCCCCTGTGTAATTACCTTAAAAAGCTCCAGCTGTTTTTATTCTCAGAAGGTTTACTCCCTGATATACAGCTGCCTACCCCCTACGTAAGTGCAGGCCCTAAATGAGCCTTTTTCTCTGTTCCCTCACCACAATTCAGATTCTTTTGGGGGTTACCAGTACAGTACCCATACTAGGAAGTACTTAGTTTATTCAGCTACTGCTTTTCTTAATCTCAGTGGAGATATTTACTGATAAACAGCTACCTAAGCAGCATGGTCATGTCGTTCCTAAATGAGCTTTTTTCTCTCTCCCCTCACCACAAATCAGATTCTTCTGAGGAGTTTCCATTACATTATCCTTTCCCTTGTGTAATTACCTTAACAAGCTCCAGCTGGTTTTATTCTCAGAAGGTTTACTCCCTGATATACAGCTGCCTACCCCCTTCGTAAATGGAGGTCCTAAATGACCTTTTTTCTCTGTTCGCTCACCACAATCCAGATTCTTTTGGGGAGTTACCAGTACAGTAACCATACCAGGAAGTACTTAATTTATTAAGCTACTGCTTTTCTTAATCTCAGTGGAGATAAATACTGATAAACAGCTACCTACGCAGCATGTTCATGTCGTTCCTAAATGAGCTTTTATCTCTCTTCCCTCACCACAAATCAGATTCTTCTGAGGAGTTCCCAGTACATTATCCTTTCCCCTGTGTAATTACCTTAACGAGCTCCAGCTGTTTTTATTCTCAGAAGGTTTACTCCCTGATATACAGCTGCCTACCCCCTTCGTAAGTGCAGGTCCTAAATGAGCTTTTTTCTCTGTTCCCTCACCACAATCCAGATTCTTTTGGGGAGTTACCAGTACAGTAACCATACCAGGAAGTACTTAATTTATTAAGCTACTGCTTTTCTTAATCTCAGTGGAGATATTTACTGATAAACAGCTACCTACGCAGCATGTTCATGTCGTTCCTAAATGAGCTTTTATCTCTCTCCCCTCACCACAAATCAGATTCCTCTGAGGAGTTCCCAATACATTATCCTTTCCCCTGTGTAATTACCTTAACAAGCTCCAGCTGTTTTTATTCTCAGAAGGTTTACTCCCTGATATACAGCTGCCTACCCCCTTCGTAAGTGCACGTCCTAAATGAGCTTTTTTCTCTGTTCCCTCACCACAATCCAGATTCTTTTGGGGAGTTACCAGTACAGTATCCATACCAGGAAGTACTTAATTTATTAAGCTACTGCTTTTCTTAATCTCAGTGGAGATACTTACTGATAAACAGCTACGTACGCAGCATGTACATGTCGTTCCTAAATGTGCTTTTATCTCTCTCCCCTCACCACAAATCAGATTCTTCTGAGGAGTTCCCAGTACATTATCCTTTCCCCTGTGTAATTACCTTAACAAGCTCCAGCTAGTTTACTTTTCAGAAGGTTTACTCCCTGATATACAGCTGCCAACCCCCTTCGTAAGTTCAGGTCATAAATAAGCTTTTTTCTCTGTTCCCTCACCACAATCCAGATTCTTTTGGGGAGTTCCCAGTACAGTAACCATACCAGGAAGTACTTAATTTATTAAGCTACTGCTTTTCTTAATCTCAGTGGAGATATTTACTGATAACAGCTACCTTCCCAGCATGTTCATGTCGTTCCTGAATGAGCTTTTATCTCTCTCCCCTCACCACAAATCAGATTCTTCTGAGGAGTTCCCAGTACATTATCCTTTCCCCTGTGTAATTAATTTAACAAGCTCTAGCTGTTTTTATTCTCAGAAGGTTTACTCCCTGATATACAGCTGCTAACCCCCTTCTTATGTGCAGGTCTTAAATGAGCTATTTTCTCTGTTCCCTCACCACAATTCAGATTCTTTTGGGGAGTTACCAGTACAGTAACCATACCAGGATGTACTTAATTTATTAAGCTACTGCTTTTCTTAATCTCAGTGGAGATATTTACTGATAAACAGCTACCTACGCAGCATGTTCATGTCGTCCTAAATGAGCTTTTATCTCTCTCCCCTCACCACAAATCAGATTCTTCTGAGGAGTTACCAGTACATTATCCTTTCCCCTGTGTAATTACCTTAACAAGCTCCAGCTGTTTTTATTCTCAGAAGGTTTACTCCCTGATATACAGCTGCCTACCCCCTTCGTAAGTGCAGGTCCTAAATGAGCTTTTTCTCTGTTCCCTCACCACAATCCAGATTCTTTTGGGGAGTTACCAGAAGAGTAACCATACCAGGAAGTACTTAGTTTATTCAGCTACTGCTTTTCTTAATCTCAGTGGAGATATTTACTGATAAACAGCTACCTAAGCAGCATGGTCATGTCGTTCCTAAATGAGCTTTTATTCTCTCCCCTCACCACAAATCAGATTCTTCTGAGGAGTTCCCAGTACATTATCCTTTCCCATGTGTAATTACCTTAACAAGCTCCAGCTGTTTTTATTCTCAGAAGGTTTACTCCCTGATATACAGCTGCCTACCCCCTTCTTAAGTGCAGGTCCTAAATGAGCTTTTTCCCCTGTTACCTCACCACAATTCAGATTCTTTTGGGGAGTTATAAGTACAGTAACCATACCAGGAAGTACTTAATTTATTAAGCTACTGCTTTTCTTAATCTCAGTGGAGATATTTACTGATAAACAGCTACCTAT
Organism: Perognathus longimembris pacificus; assembly: GCF_023159225.1. Taxonomy (NCBI): domain Eukaryota; kingdom Metazoa; phylum Chordata; class Mammalia; order Rodentia; family Heteromyidae; genus Perognathus; species Perognathus longimembris. The sequence continues at coordinate 14,043 of NW_025961161.1, read as the reverse complement.
GCAGCATGTTCATGTCGTTCCTAAATGAGCTTTTATCTCTCTCCCCTCACCACAAATCAGATTCCTCTGAGGAGTTCCCAATACATTATCCTTTCCCCTGTGTAATTACCTTAACAAGCTCCAGCTGTTTTTATTCTCAGAAGGTTTACTCCCTGATATACAGCTGCCTACCCCCTTCGTAAGTGCACGTCCTAAATGAGCTTTTTTCTCTGTTCCCTCACCACAATCCAGATTCTTTTGGGGAGTTACCAGTACAGTATCCATACCAGGAAGTACTTAATTTATTAAGCTACTGCTTTTCTTAATCTCAGTGGAGATACTTACTGATAAACAGCTACGTACGCAGCATGTACATGTCGTTCCTAAATGTGCTTTTATCTCTCTCCCCTCACCACAAATCAGATTCTTCTGAGGAGTTCCCAGTACATTATCCTTTCCCCTGTGTAATTACCTTAACAAGCTCCAGCTAGTTTACTTCTCAGAAGGTTTACTCCCTGATATACAGCTGCCAACCCCCTTCGTAAGTTCAGGTCATAAATAAGCTTTTTTCTCTGTTCCCTCACCACAATCCAGATTCTTTTGGGGAGTTCCCAGTACAGTAACCATACCAGGATGTACTTAATTTATTAAGCTACTGCTTTTCTTAATCTCAGTGGAGATATTTACTGATAAACAGCTACCTACGCAGCATGTTCATGTCGTTCCTGAATGAGCTTTTATCTCTCTCCCCTCACCACAAATCAGATTCTTCTGAGGAGTTCACAGTACATTATCCTTTCCCCTTTGTAATTAATTTAACAAGCTCCAGCTGTTTTTATTCTCAGAAGGTTTACTCCCTGATATACAGCTGCTAACCCCCTTCTTATGTGCAGGTCTTAAATGAGCTATTTTCTGTGTTCCCTCACCACAATTCAGATTCTTTTGGGGAGTTACCAGTACAGTAACCATACCAGGATGTACTTAATTTATTAAGCTACTGCTTTTCTTAATCTCAGTGGAGATATTTACTGATAAACAGCTACCTACGCAGCATGTTCATGTCGTTCCTAAATGAGCTTTTATCTCTCTCCCCTCACCACAAATCAGATTCTTCTGAGGAGTTACCAGTACATTATCCTTTCCCCTGTGTAATTACCTTAACAAGCTCCAGCTGTTTTTTTTCTCAGAAGGTTTACTCCCTGATATACAGCTGCCTACCCCCTTCGTAAGTGCAGGTCCTAAATGAGCTTTTTCTCTGTTCCCTCACCACAATCCAGATTCTTTTGGGGAGTTACCAGTAGAGTAACCATACCAGGAAGTACTTAGTTTATTCAGCTACTGCTTTTCTTAATCTCAGTGGAGATATTTACTGATAAACAGCTACCTAAGCAGCATGGTCATGTCGTTCCTAAATGAGCTTTTATCTCTCTCCCCTCACCACAAATCAGATTCTTCTGAGGAGTTCCCAGTACATTATCCTTTCCCCTGTGTAATTACCTTAACAACCTCCAGCTGTTTTTATTCTCAGAAGGTTTACTCCCTGATATACAGCTGCCTACCCCCTTAGTAAGTGCAGGTCCTAAATGAGCTTTTTTCTCTGTTCCATCAACACAATCCAGGTTCTTTTGGGGAGTTACCAGTACAGTAACCATACCAGGAAGTAGTTAATTTATTAATTACTGCTTTTCTTAATCTCAGTGGAGATATTTACTGATAAACAGCTACCTAAGCAGCATGGTTATGTCGTTCCTAAATGAGCTTTTATCTCTCTCCCCTCACCACAAATCAGATTCTTCTGAGGAGTTCCCAGTACATTATCCTTTCCCCTGTGTAATTACCTTAACAAGCTCCAGCTGCTTTTATTCTCAGAAGCTTTACTCCCTGATATACAGCTGCCTACCCCCTTCGTAAGTGCAGGTCCTAAATGAGCTTTTTTCTCTGTTCCCTCACCACAATCCAGATTCTTTTGGGGAGTTACCAGTACAGTAACCATACCAGGAAGTACTTAATTTACTAAGCTACTGCTTTTCTTAATCTCAGTGGAGATATTTACTGATAAACAGCTACCTACGCAGCATGTTCATGTCGGTCCTAAATGAGCTTTTATCTCTCTCCTCTCACCACAAATCAGATTCTTCTGAGGAGTTCCCAGTACATTATCCTTTCCCCTGTGTAATTACCTTAACGAGCTCTAGCTGTTTTTATTCTCAGAAGGTTTACTCCCTGATATACAGCTGCCTACCCCCTTCGTAAGTGCAGATTCTAAATGAGCTTTTTTCTCTGTTCCCTCTCCACAATCCAGATTCTTTTGGGGAGTTACCAGTACAGTAACCATACCAGGAAGTACTTAATTTATTAAGCTACTGCTTTTCTTAATCTCAGTGGAGATATTTACTGATAAACAGCTACCTACGCAGCATGTTCATGTCGTTCTTAAATAAGCTTTTATCTCTCTCCCCTCACCACAAATCAAATTCTTCTGAGGAGTTCCCAGTACATTATCCTTTCCCCTGTGTAATTACCTTAACAAGCACCAGCTGTTTTTTTTCTCAGTAGTTTTACTCCCTGATATACAGCTGCCTACCCCCTTCGTTAGTGCAGGTCCTAAATGAGCTTTTTTCTCTGTTCCCTCACCACAATCCAGATTCTTTTGGGGAGTTACCAGTACAGTAACCATACCAGGAAGTACTTAATTTATTAAGCTACAGCTTTTCTTAATCTCAGTGGAGATATTTACTGATAAACAGCTACCTACGCAGCATGTTCATGTCGTTCCTAAATGAGCTTTTATCTCTCTCCCCTCACCACAAATCAGATTCTTCTGAGGAGTTCCCAGTACATTATCCTTTCCCCTGTGTAATTACCTTCACAAGCTCCAGCTGTTTTTATTCTCAGAAGGTTTACTCCCTGATATACAGCTGCCTACCCCCTTCGTAAGTGCAGGTCCTAAATGACCTTATTTCTCTGTTTCCTCACCACAATCGAGGCTCTTTTGGGGAGTTACCAGTACAGTAACCATATCAGGAAGTACTTAATTTATTAAGCTACTGCTTTTCTTAATTTCAGTGGAGATATTTACTGATAAACAGCTATTTACGCAGCATGTTCATGTCGTTCCTAAATGAGCTTTTATCTCGCTCCCCTCACCACAACTCAGATTCTTCAGAGGAGTTCCCAGTACATTATCCTTTCCCCTGTGCAATTACCTTAACAAGCTCCAGCTGTTTTAATTCTCAGAAGGTTTACAACCTGATATACAGCTGCCTACCCCCTTCGTAAGTGAAGGTCCTAAATGAGCATTTTTCTCTGTTCCCTCACCACAATCGAGGTTCTTTTGGGGAGTTACCAGTACAGTAACCATACCAGGAAGTACTTAATTTATTAAGCTACTGCTTTTCTTAATCTCAGTGGAGATATTTACTGATAAACAGCTAGCTACGCAGCCTGTCCATGTCTTTCGTAAATGAGCTTTTATCTCTCTCCCCTCACCACAAATCAGATTCTTCTGAGGAGTTCCCAGTACATTTTCCTTTCCCCTGTGTAATTACCTTAACAAGCTCCAGCTGTTTTTATTGTCAGAAGGTTTACTCCCTGATATACAGCTGACTACCCCTAAAGTAAGTGCAGGTCCTAAATGAGCTTTTTTCTCTGTTCCCTCACCACAATCCAGATTCTTTTGGGGAGTTACCAGTACAGTAACCATACCAGGAAGTACTTAATTTATTCTGCTCCTGCTTTTCTTAATCTCAGTGGAGATATTTACTGATAAACAACTACGTAATCAGCATGTTCATGTCGTTCCTAAATGAGCTTTTATCTCTCTCCCCACACCACAAATCAGATTCTTCTTAGGAGTTCCCAGTACATTATCCTTTCCCCTGTGTAATTACCTTAACAAGCTCCAGCTCTTTTTATTCTCCGAAGGTTTACTCACCACAATCCAAATTATTTTGTGGAGTTACCAGTACAGTAACCATACCAGGAAGTACTTAATTTATTAAGCTACTGCTTTTCTTAATCTCAGTGGAGATATTTACTGATAAACTGCTACCTACGCAGCATCTTCAAGTCGTTCCTAAATGAGCTTTTATCTCTCTTCCCTCACCACAAATCAGATTCTTCTTAGGAGTTCCCAGTACATTATCCTTTCCCCTGTGTAATTACCTTAACAAGCTCCAGCTGTTTTTATTCTCCGAAGGTTTACTCAAGACAATCCAGATTCTTTTGGGGAGTTACCAGTAGAGTAACCATACCAGGAAGTACTTAATTTATTAAGCTACTGATTTTCTTAATCTCAGTGGAGATATTTACTCATAAACAGCTACCTACGCAGCATGTCCATTTCGTTCCTAAATGAGCTTTTATCTCTCTCCCCTCACCACAAATCAGATTCTTCTGAGGAGTTCCCAGTACATTATCCTTTCCCCTGTGTAATTACCTTAACAAGCTCCCGCTGTTTTTATTCTCAGAAGGTTTACTCCCTGATATACAGCTTCCTAACCCCTTTGTAAGTGCAGGTCCTAAATGAGCTTTTTTCCCTGTTTCCTCACCGCAATCAATATTCTTTTGGGGAGTTACCAGTACAGTAACCATAACAGGAAGTACTTAATTTATTATGCTCCTGCTTTTCTTAATCTCAGTGGTGATATTTACTGATAAACAGCTACCTACGCAGAAGGTTCATGTCGTTCCTAAATGAGCTTTTATCTCTCTCCCCTCACCACAAATCAGATTCTTCTGAGGAGTTCCCAGTACATTATCCTTTCCCCTGTGTAATTACCTTAACAAGCTCCAGCTGTTTTTATTCTCAGAAGGTTTACTCCCTGATATACAGCTGCCTACCCCCTTCGTAAGTGCAGGTCCTAAATGAGCTTTTTTCTCTGGTCCCTCACCACAATCCAGATTCTTTTGGGGAGTTACCAGTACAGTAACCATACCAGGAAGTACTTAATTTATTAAGCTACTGCTTTTCTTAATCTCAGTGGAGATATTTACTCATAAACAGCTACCTACGCAGCATGTCCATGTCTTTCGTAAATGAGCTTTATCTCTCTCCCCTCACCACAAATCAGATTCTTCTTAGGAGTTCCCAGTACATTATCCTTTCCCCTGTGTAATTACCTTAACAAGCGCCAGCTGTTTTTATTCTCAGAAGGTTTACTCCCTGATATACAGCTGCCTACCCCCTTCGTAAGTGCAGGTCTTAAATGAGCTTTTTTCTCTGTTCCCTCACCACAATCCAGATTCTTTTGGGGAGTTACCAGTACAGTAACCATACATGGAAGTACTTAATTTATTAAGCTACTGCTTTTCTTAATCTCAGTGGAGATATTTACTGATAAACAGCTACCTACGCAGCATCTTCAAGTCGTTCCTAAATGAGCTTTTATCTCTCTCCCCTCACCACAAATCAGATTCTTCTTAGGAGTTCCCAGTACATTATCCTTTCCCCTGTGTAATTACCTTAACAAGCTCCAGCTGTTTTTATTCTCCGAAGGTTTACTCAAGACAATCCAGATTCTTTTGGGGAGTTACCAGTAGAGTAACCATACCAGGAAGTACTTAATTTATTAAGCTACTGCTTTTCTTAATCTCAGTGGAGATATTTACTGATAAACAGCTACCTACGTAGCATGTACATGTCGTTCTTAAATGAGCTTTTATCTCTCTCCCCTCACCACAAATCAGATTCTTCTGAGGAGTTCCCAGTACATTATCCTTTCCCCTGTGTAATTACCTTAACAAGCTCCAGCTGGTTTTATTCTCAGAAGGTTTACTCCCTGATATACAGCTGCCTACCCCCTTCGTAAGTGCAGGTCCTAAATAAGCTTTTTTCTCTGTTCCCTCACCACAATCCAGATTCTTTTGGGGAGTTACCAGTACAGTAACCATACCAGGAATTACTTAATTTATTAAGCTACTGCTTTTCTTAATCTCAGTGGAGATATTTACTGATAAACAGCTACCTACGCAGCATGTACATGTCGTTCTTAAATGAGCTTTTATCTCTCTCCCCTCACCACAAATCAGATTCTTCTGAGGAGTTCCCAGTACATTATCCTTTCCCCTGTGTAATTACCTTAACAAGCTCCAGCTGGTTTTATTCTCAGAAGGTTTACTCCCTGATATACAGCTGCCTACCCCCTTCGTAAGTGCAGGTCCTAAATAAGCTTTTTTCTCTGTTCCCTCACCGCAATCCAGATTCTTTTGGGGAGTTACCAGTACAGTAACCATACCAGGAAGTACTTAATTTATTAAGCTACTGCTTTTCTTAATCTCAGTGGAGATATTTACTGATAAACATCTACCTACGCAGCATGTTCATGTCGTTCCTGAATGAGCTTTTATCTCTCTCCCCTCACCACAAATAAGATTCTTCTGAGGAGTTCCAAGTACATTATCCTTTCCCCTGTGTAATTACCTTAACAAGCTCCAGCTGTTTTTATTCTCAGAAGGTTTACTCCCTGATATAGCTGCCTACCCCAACGTAAGTGCAGGTCCTAAATGAGCTTTTTTCTCGGTTCCCTCCCAAAATCCAGATTCTTTTGGCGAGTTACCAGTACAGTAACCATACCAGGAAGTACTTTATTAAGCTACTGCTTTTCTTAATCTCAGTGGAGATATTTACTGATAAACAGCTACCTACGCAGCATGTTCATGTCGTTCCTAAATGAGCTTTTATCTCTCTCCCCTCACCACAAATCAGATTCTTCTGAGGAGTTCCCAGTACATTATCCTTTCCCCTGTGTAATTACCTTAACGAGCTCTAGCATTTTTTATTCTCAGAAGGTTTACTCCCTGATATACAGCTGCCTACCCCCTTCGTAAGTGCAGGTCCTAAATGAGATATTTTCTCTGTTCCCTCACCACAATCCAGATTCTTTTGGGGAGTTACCAGTACAGTAACCATACCAGGAAGTACTTAATTTATTAAGCTACTGCTTTTCTTAATCTCAGTGGAGATATTTACTGATAAACAGCTACCTAAGCAGCATCTTCATGTCGTTCCTAAATGAGCTTTTATCTCTCTCCCCTCACCACAAATCAGATTCTTCTGAGGAGTTCCCAGTACATTATCCTTTCCCCTGTGTAATTACCTTAAAAAGCTCCAGCTGTTTTTATTCTCAGAAGGTTTACTCCCTGATATACAGCTGCCTACCCCCTACGTAAGTGCAGGCCCTAAATGAGCCTTTTTCTCTGTTCCCTCACCACAATTCAGATTCTTTTGGGGGTTACCAGTACAGTACCCATACTAGGAAGTACTTAGTTTATTCAGCTACTGCTTTTCTTAATCTCAGTGGAGATATTTACTGATAAACAGCTACCTAAGCAGCATGGTCATGTCGTTCCTAAATGAGCTTTTTTCTCTCTCCCCTCACCACAAATCAGATTCTTCTGAGGAGTTTCCATTACATTATCCTTTCCCCTGTGTAATTACCTTAACAAGCTCCAGCTGGTTTTATTCTCAGAAGGTTTACTCCCTGATATACAGCTGCCTACCCCCTTCGTAAATGGAGGTCCTAAATGACCTTTTTTCTCTGTTCCCTCACCACAATCCAGATTCTTTTGGGGAGTTACCAGTACAGTAACCATACCAGGAAGTACTTAATTTATTAAGCTACTGCTTTTCTTAATCTCAGTGGAGATATGTACTGATAAACAGCTACCTACGCAGCATGTTCATGTCGTTCCTAAATGAGCTTTTATCTCTCTTCCCTCACCACAAATCAGATTCTTCTGAGGAGTTCCCAGTACATTATCCTTTCCCTGTGTAATTACCTTAACGAGCTCCAGCTGTTTTTATTCTCAGAAGGTTTACTCCCTGATATACAGCTGCCTACCCCCTTCGTAAGTGCAGGTCCTAAATGAGCTTTTTTCTCTGTTCCCTCACCACAATCCAGATTCTTTTGGGGAGTTACCAGTACAGTAACCATACCAGGAAGTACTTAATTTATTAAGCTACTGCTTTTCTTAATCTCAGTGGAGATATTTACTGATAAACAGATACCTAAGCAGCATTTTCATGTCGTTCCTAAATGAGCTTTTATCTCTCTCCCCTCACCACAAATCAGATTCTTCTGAGGAGTTCCCAGTACATTATCCTTTCCCCTGTGTAATTACCTTAACAAGCTCCAGCTGTTTTTATTCTCAGAAGGTTTACTCCCTGATATACAGCTGCCTACCCCCTTCTTAAGTGCAGGTCCTAAATGAGCTTTTTCCCCTGTTACCTCACCACAATTCAGATTCTTTTGGGGAGTTATAAGTACAGTAACCATACCAGGAAGTACTTAATTTATTAAGCTACTGCTTTTCTTAATCTCAGTGGAGATATTTACTGATAAACAGCTACCTACGCAGCATGTTCATGTCGTTCCTAAATGAGCTTTTATCTCTCTCCCCTCACCACAAATCAGATTCCTCTGAGGAGTTCCCAATACATTATCCTTTCCCCTGTGTAATTACCTTAACAAGCTCCAGCTGTTTTTATTCTCAGAAGGTTTACTCCCTGATATACAGCTGCCTACCCCCTTCGTAAGTGCACGTCCTAAATGAGCTTTTTTCTCTGTTCCCTCACCACAATCCAGATTCTTTTGGGGAGTTACCAGTACAGTAACCATACCAGGAAGTTCTTAATTTATTAAGCTTCTGCTTTTCTTTTTTTTTTATTTTTTTTTCTCAAATTTTTATTATCAAACTGACGTACAGAAAGGTTACAGTATCATACGTTGGGCATTGCATACATTTCTTGTATGTTTGTTGCCTTCTCCTTCATGCCCCCTCCCTCCCTCCCTTTCCCTCCCCCCCCCCAGGTGTTCAGTTCACTTACACCAAACAGTTTTGCAAGTACTGCTTTTGTAGTTATTTCTTTTTTTTTACCCTGTGTCTCTCGCATTTGGTATTCCCTTTGAATTTCCTACTTCCAATACCAGTAAACACGGTTTCCAATATACTCAGATAAGATTTCAGAGATAGTGTAGGTACAAACATAGGAAGGTGATACAAAACATTATCAATAATAGAAACTACACATACACATAGGACGTTGAAAGTAGTTACAACTCTAATATATCACTTGTTTCCATAACATGGAGTTCATTTCAATTAGCATCATCTTATGTGTTTCTAAGAGTATACCTATTGGGCCTTGTGATGCTCTGCTATGGCTTGCCTAAACCTGTACTAATTATTCCCAATGAGGGAGGCCATAGAGTCCATGTTTCTTTGGGTCTGGCTCACTTCACTTAGTATAACTTTTTCCAAGTCCTTCCATTTCCTTACAAATGGAACAATGTCATTCTTTCTGATAGAGGCATAAAATTCCATTGTGTAAATGTACCACATTTTCCTGATCCATTCATCTATGGAGGGGCATCTGGGTTGGTTCCAGCTTCTCGCTATGACAAATTGTGCTGCGATGAACATTGTTGTGCTGGTGGCATTACTGTGATTTTGTTTGTGGGCTTTTGGATAGATACCCAACAGTGGGGCTGCTGGGTCATAGGGGAGTTCTATATTGAGCCTTCTGAGGAATCTCCATACTGCTTGCCAGAGTGGCTGAACCAGTTTAAATTTCCACCAACAATGAAGTAGTGTTCCCTTTTGGCCACATCCCCTCCAACAATTGTTATTATTAGTTTTCTTGATATATGACATTCTTGCTGGGGTGAGATGGAATCTCAATGTTGTTTTGATTTGCATTTCCTTTATGGCCAGTGATGTAGAGCATTTTTTCATATGTCTATTGGCCATACTCATTTCCTCATCAGAGAAGTTTCTTTGTAAGTCTTTAGCCCACTTGATGAGGGGGCTATTGGTTCTTTGCAGTTTTGTTTTGGAAGAAGGTAATTTTTTTAGTTCTGCATATATTTTAGAGATGAGGCCTTTGTCTGTTGAATGTCCGGTAAAGATCTTCTCCCAGTCTGTGGGCTTTCTGTTTATCTTGAGAGCTATGTCCTTTGCCGTGCAGAAGCTCTGGAGTTTGATGCAGTCCCATTTGTCCAACCTTTCTTTGATTTGAAGGTACTGCTTTTCTTAATCTCAGTGGAGATATTTACTGATAAACAGCTACCTACGCAGCATGTTTATATCGTTCCTAAAAGTGCTTTTATCTCTCTCCCCTCACCACAAATCAGATTCTTCTGAGGAGTTCCCAGTACATTATCCTTTCCCCTGTGTAATTACCTTAACAAGCTCCAGCTGTTTTTATTCTCAGGAGGTTTACTCCCTGATATACAGCTGCCTACCCCCTTCGTAAGTGCAGGTCCTAAATGAGCTTTTTTCTCTGTTCCCTCACCACAATCCACATTCTTTTGGGGAGTTACCAGTACAGTAACCATACCAGGAAGTACTTAGTTTATTCAGCTACTGCTTTTCTTAATCTCAGTGGAGATATTTACTGATAAACAGCTACCTACGCAGCATGTTCATGTCGTTCCTAAATGAGCTTTTATCTCTCTCCCCTCACCACAAATCAGATTCTTCTGAGGAGTTCCCAGTACATTATCCTTTCCCCTGTGTAATTACCTTAACAAGCTCCAGCTGTTTTTATTCTCAGAAGGTTTACTCCGTGATATACAGCTGCCTACCCCCTTCGTAAGTGCAGGTCCTAACTGAGCTTTTTTCTCTGTTCCCTCACCAAAATCCAGATTCTTTTGGGGAGTTACCAGTACAGTAACCATACCAGGAAGTATTTAATTTATTAAGCTACTGCTTTTCTTAATCTCAGTGGAGATATTTACTGATAAACAGCTACGTATGCAGCATGTTCATGTCGTTCCTAATTGAGCTTTTATCTCTGTCCCCCTCAGCACAAATCAGATTCTTCTGACGAGTTCCCATTACATTATCCTTTCCACTGTGTAATTACCTTAACAAGCTCCATCTGTTTTTATTCTCAGAAGGTTTACTCCCTGATATAAAGCTGCCTACCCCCTTCGTAAGTGCAGGTCCTAAATGAGGTTTTTTCTCTGTTCCCTCACCACAATCCAGATTCTTTTGGGGAGTTACCAGTACAGTAACCATACCAGGAAGTAATTAATTTATTAAGCTACTGCTTTTCTTAATCTCAGTGGAGATATTTACTGATAAACAGCTAACTACGCAGCATGTTCATGTCGTTCATAAATAAGCTTTTTTCTCTGTTCCCTCACCACAATCCAGATACTTTTGGGGAGTTACCAGTACAGTATCCATACCAGGAAGTACTTAATGTATTTAGCTACTGCTTTTCTTAATCTCAGTGGACATACTTACTGATAAACAGCAACGTATGCAGCATGTTCATGTCGTTCCTAAATGAGCTTCTATCTCTCTGCCCTCACCACAAATCAGATTCTTCTGAGGAGTTCCCAGTACATTATCCTTTCCCGTGTGTAATTACCTTAACAAGCTCCAGCTGTTTTTATTCTCAAGAGGTTTACTCCCTGATATACAGCTGCCTACCCCCTTCGTAACTGCAGGTCCTAAATGAGCTTTTTTCTCTGTTCCCTCACCACAATCCAGATTATTTTGTGGAGTTACCAGTACAGTAACCATACCAGGAAGTACTTAATTTATTAAGCTACTGCTTTTCTTAATCTCAGTGGAGATATTTACTGATAAACAGCTACCTACGCAGCATGATCATGTCGTTCCTAAATGAGCTTTTATCTCTCTCCCCTCACCACAAATCAGATTCTTCTGAGTTGTTCCCAGTACATTATCCTTTCCCCTGTGTAATTACCTTAACAAGCTCCACATGTTTTTATTCTCAGAAGGTTTACTCCCTGATATACAGCTGCCTACCCCCTTCGTAAGTGCAGGTCCTAAATGAGCTTTTTTCTCTGGTCCCTCACCACAATCCAGATTCTTTTGGGGAGTTACCAGTACAGTAACCATACCAGGAAGTACTTAATTTATTAAGCTACTGCTTTTCTTAATCTCAGTGGAGATATTTACTCATAAACAGCTACCTACGCAGCATGTCCATGTCTTTCGTAAATGAGCTTTATCTCTCTCCCCTCACCACAAATCAGATTCTTCTTAGGAGTTCCCAGTACATTATCCTTTCCCCTGTGTAATTACCTTAACAAGCGCCAGCTGTTTTTATTCTCAGAAGGTTTACTCCCTGATATACAGCTGCCTACCCCCTTCGTAAGTGCAGGTCTTAAATGAGCTTTTTTCTCTGTTCCCTCACCACAATCCAGATTCTTTTGGGAGTTACCAGTACAGTAACCATACATGGAAGTACTTAATTTATTAAGCTACTGCTTTTCTTAATCTCAGTGGAGATATTTACTGATAAACAGCTACCTACGCAGCATCTTCAAGTCGTTCCTAAATGAGCTTTTATCTCTCTCCCCTCACCACAAATCAGATTCTTCTTAGGAGTTCCCAGTACATTATCCTTTCCCCTGTGTAATTACCTTAACAAGCTCCAGCTGTTTTTATTCTCCGAAGGTTTACTCAAGACAATCCAGATTCTTTTGGGGAGTTACCAGTAGAGTAACCATACCAGGAAGTACTTAATTTATTAAGCTACTGCTTTTCTTAATCTCAGTGGAGATATTTACTGATAAACAGCTACCTACGTAGCATGTACATGTCGTTCTTAAATGAGCTTTTATCTCTCTCCCCTCACCACAAATCAGATTCTTCTGAGGAGTTCCCAGTACATTATCCTTTCCCCTGTGTAATTACCTTAACAAGCTCCAGCTGGTTTTATTCTCAGAAGGTTTACTCCCTGATATACAGCTGCCTACCCCCTTCGTAAGTGCAGGTCCTAAATAAGCTTTTTTCTCTGTTCCCTCACCACAATCCAGATTCTTTTGGGGAGTTACCAGTACAGTAACCATACCAGGAATTACTTAATTTATTAAGCTACTGCTTTTCTTAATCTCAGTGGAGATATTTACTGATAAACAGCTACCTACGCAGCATGTACATGTCGTTCTTAAATGAGCTTTTATCTCTCTCCCCTCACCACAAATCAGATTCTTCTGAGGAGTTCCCAGTACATTATCCTTTCCCCTGTGTAATTACCTTAACAAGCTCCAGCTGGTTTTATTCTCAGAAGGTTTACTCCCTGATATACAGCTGCCTACCCCCTTCGTAAGTGCAGGTCCTAAATAAGCTTTTTTCTCTGTTCCCTCACCGCAATCCAGATTCTTTTGGGGAGTTACCAGTACAGTAACCATACCAGGAAGTACTTAATTTATTAAGCTACTGCTTTTCTTAATCTCAGTGGAGATATTTACTGATAAACATCTACCTACGCAGCATGTTCATGTCGTTCCTGAATGAGCTTTTATCTCTCTCCCCTCACCACAAATAAGATTCTTCTGAGGAGTTCCAAGTACATTATCCTTTCCCCTGTGTAATTACCTTAACAAGCTCGAGCTGTTTTTATTCTCAGAAGGTTTACTCCCTGATATAGCTGCCTACCCCAACGTAAGTGCAGGTCCTAAATGTGCTTTTTTCTCGGTTCCTCCCAAAATCCAGATTCTTTTGGCGAGTTACCAGTACAGTAACCATACCAGGAAGTACTTTATTAAGCTACTGCTTTTCTTAATCTCAGTGGAGATATTTACTGATAAACAGCTACCTACGCAGCATGTTCATGTCGTTCCTAAATGAGCTTTTATCTCTCTCCCCTCACCACAAATCAGATTCTTCTTAGGAGTTCCCAGTACATTATCCTTTCCCCTGTGTAATTACCTTAACAAGCGCCAGCTGTTTTTATTCTCAGAAGGTTTACTCCCTGATATACAGCTGCCTACCCCCTTCGTAAGTGCAGGTCTTAAATGAGCTTTTTTCTCTGTTCCCTCACCACAATCCAGATTCTTTTGGGGAGTTACCAGTACAGTAACCATACATGGAAGTACTTAATTTATTAAGCTACTGCTTTTCTTAATCTCAGTGGAGATATTTACTGATAAACAGCTACCTACGCAGCATCTTCAAGTCGTTCCTAAATGAGCTTTTATCTCTCTCCCCTCACCACAAATCAGATTCTTCTTAGGAGTTCCCAGTACATTATCCTTTCCCCTGTGTAATTACCTTAACAAGCTCCAGCTGTTTTTATTA
>NW_025961160.1:0-26264 GCF_023159225.1 Perognathus longimembris pacificus | reverse complement strand
ATAAAAGCTCATTTAGGAACGACATGAACATGCTGCGTAAATAGCTGTTTATCAGTAAATATCTCCACTGAGATTAAGAAAAGCAGTAGCTTAATAAATTAAGTACTTCCTGGTATGGTTACTGTACTGGTAACTCCCCAAAAGAACCTCGATTGTGGTGAGGGAACAGAGAAATAAGCTCATTTAGGACCTGCACTTACGAAGGGGGTTGGCAGCTGTATATCAGGGAGTAAACCTTCTGAGAATAAAAACAGCTGGAGCTTGTGAAGATAATTACACACGGGAAAGGTTAATGTACTGGGAACTCCTCAGAAAAATCTGATTTGTGGTGAGGGGGAGAGAGATAAAAGCTCATTTAGGAACGACATGAACATGCTGCGTAGGTAGCTGTTTATCAGTAAATATCTCCACTGAGATTAAGAAAAGCAGTAGCTTAATAAATTAAGTACTTCCTGGTATGGTTACTGTACTGGTAACTCCCCAAAAGAATCTGGATTGTGGTGAGGGAACAGAGAAAAAAGCTCATTTAGAACCTGCACTAACGAAGGGGGTAGGCAGCTGTATATCAGGGAGTAAAACTCCTGAGAAAAAAAACAGCTGGAGCTTGTTAAGGTAATTACACAGGGGAAAGGATAATGTACTGGGAACTCCTCAGAAGAATCTGATTTGTGGTGAGGGGAGAGAGATAAAAGCTCATTTAGGAACGACATGAACATGCTGCGTAGGTAGCTGTTTATCAGTAAATATCTCCACTGAGATTAAGAAAAGCAGTAGCTTAATAAATTAAGTACTTCCTGGTATGGTTACTGTACTGGTAACTCCGCAAAAGAATCTGGATTGTGGTGAGTGAACAGAGAAAACAGCTCATTTAGGACCTGCACTTACGAAGGGGGTAGGCAGCTGTATATCAGGGAGTAAACCTTCTGAGAATAAAAACAGCTGGAGCTTGTTAAGGTAATTACACAGGGGAAAGGATAATGTACTGGGAACTCCTCAGAAGAATCTGATTTGTGGTGAGGGGAGAGAGATAAAAGCTCATTTAGGAACGACATGTACATGCTGCGTAGGTAGCTGTTTTTCAGTAAATATCTCCACTGAGATTAAGAAAAGCAGTAGCTTAATAAATTAAGTACTTCCTGGTATGGGTACTGTACTGGTAAATCCCCAAAAGAATCTGGATTGTGGTGAGGGGAACAGAGAAAAAAGCTCATTTAGGACCTGCACATACGAAGGGGTAGGCAGCTCTGTATCAGGGAGTAAACCTACTGAGAATAAAAACAGCTGGAGCTTGTTAAGGTAATTACACAGGGGAAAGGATAATGTACTGGGAACTCCTCAGAAGAATCTGATTTGTGGTGAGGGGAGAGAGATAAAAGCTCATTTAGGAACGACATGAACATGCTGCGTAGGTAGCTGTTTATCAGTAAATATCTCCACTGAGATTAAGAAAAGCAGTAGCTTAATAAATTAAGTACTTCCTGGTATGGTTACTGTACTGGTAACTCCCCATAAGAATATGGATTTTGGTGAGGGAACAGAGAAAAAAGCTCATTTAGGACCTGCACTTACGAAGGGGGTAGGCAGCTGTATATCAGGGAGTAAACCTACTGAGAATAAAAACAGCTGGAGCTTGTTAAGGTAATTACACAGGGGAAAGGATAATGTACTGGGAATTCCACAGAATAATCTGATTTGTTTTGAGGGGAGAGAGATAAAAGCTCATTTAGGAAAGACATGAACATGCTGCGTAGGTAGCTGTTTATCAGTAAATATCTCCACTGAGATTAAGAAAGCAGTAACTTAATAAATTAAGTACTTCCTGGTATGGTTACTGTACTGGTAACTCCCCAAAAGAATCTGGATTGTGGTGAGCGAACAGAGAAAAAAGCTCATTTAGGACCTGCACTTTCCAAGGGGGTAGGCAGCTGTATATCAGGGAGTAAACCTTCTGAGAATAAAAACAGCTGGAGCTTCTTAAGGTAATTACACAGGGGAAAGGATAATGTACTGCGAACTAATCAGAAGAATCAGATTTGTGGGTGAGGGGAGAGAGATAAAAGCTCATTTAGGAACGACATGAACATGCTGCGTAGGTAGCTGTTTATCAGTAAATATCTCCACTGATATTAAGAAAAGCAGTAGCTTAATAAATTAAGTACTTCCTGGTATGGTTACTGTACTGGTAACTCCCCAAATGAATCTGGATTGTGGTGAGGGAACAGAGAAAAAACCTCATTTAGGACCTGCAATTACGAAGGGGGTAGGCAGCTGTATATTAGGGAGTAAACCTTCTGAGAATAAAAACAGCTGGAGCTTGTTAAGGTAATTACACAGGGAAAGGATAATGTACTGGGAACTCCTCAGAAGAATCTGATTTGTGGTGAGGGGAGAGAGATAAAAGCTCATTTAGGAACGACATGAACATGCTGCGTAGGTAGCTGTTTATCAGTAAATATCTCCACTGAGATTAAGAAAAGCAGTAGCTCAATAAATTAAGTACTTCCTGGTATGGTTACTGTACAGGTAACTCCCCAAAAGAATCTGGATTGTGGTGAGGGAACAGAGAAAAAAGCTCATTTAGGACCTTGCACTTACGAAGGGGGTAGGCAGCTGTATATCAGGGAGTAAACCTTCTGAGAATAAAAACAGCTGGAGATGTTAAGGTAATTACACAGGGGAAAGGATAAAGTACTGGGAACTCCTCAGAAGAATCTGATTTGTGGTGAGGGGACAGAGATTAAAGCTCATTTAGGAAAGACATGAACATGCTGCGTAGGTAGCTGTTTATCAGTAAATATCTCCACTGAGATTAAGAAAAGCAGTAGCTTAATAAATTAAGTACTTCCTGGTATGGTTACTGTACTGGTAACTCCCCAAAAGAATCTGGATTGTGGTGAGGGAACAGAGAAAAAAGCTCATTTAGGACCTGCACTTACGAAGGGGGTAGGCAGCTGTATATCAGGGAGTAAACCTTCTGAGAATAAAAACAGCTGAAGCTTGTTAAGGTAATTACACAGGGAAAAGGATAATGTACTGGGAACTCCTCAGAAGAATCTGATTTGTGGTGAGGGGAGAGAGATAAAAGCTCATTTAGGAACGACGTGAACATGCTGCGTAGGTAGCTGTTTATCAGTAAATATCTCCACTGACATTAAGAAAAGCAGTAGCTTAATGAATTAAGTACTTCCTGGTATGATTACTGTACTGGTAACTCCCCAAAAGAATCTGGATTGTGGTGAGGGAACAGAGAAAAAAGCTCATTTAGGACCTGCACTTACGAAGGGGGTAGGCAGCTGTATATCAGGGAGTAAACCTTCTGAGAATAAAAACAGCTGGAGCTTGTTAAGGTAATTACACAGGGGAAAGGATAATGTACTGGGAACTCCTCAGAAGAATCTGATTTGTGGTGAGGGGAGAGAGATAAAAGCTCATTTAGGAACGACATGAACATGCTGCGTAGGTAACTGTTTATCAGTGAATATCTCCACTGAGATTAAGAAAAGCAGTAGGTTAATAAATTAAGTACTTCCTGGTATGGTTACTGTACTGGTAACTCCCCAAAAGAATCTGGATTGTGGTGGCGGAAAAGAGAAAAAAGCTCATTTAGGACCTGCACTTACGAAGGGGGTAGGCAGCTGTATATTAGGGAGTAAACCTTCTGAGAATAAAAACAGCTGGAGCTTGTTAAGGTAATTACACAGGGGAAAGGATAATGTACTGGGAACTCCTCAGAAGAATCTGATTTCTGGTGAGGGGAGAGAGATAAAAGCTCATTTAGGAACGACATGAACATGCTGCGTACGTAGCTGTTTATCAGTAAATATCTCCACTGAGATTGAGAAAAGCAGTAGCTTAATAAATTAAGTACTTCCTGGTATGGTTACTGTACTGGTAACTCCCCAAAAGAATCTGGATTGTGGTGAGGGAACAGAGAAAAATGCTCATTTAGGACCTGCACTTATGAAGGGGGTAGGCAGCTGTATATCAGGGAGTATCGCTTCTCAGAATAAAAACAGCTGGAGCTTGTTAAGGTAATTACACAGGGGAAAGGATAATGTACTGGGAACTCCTCAGAAGAATCTGATTTTTGGTGAGGGGAGAGAGAAAAAAGCTCATTTAGGAACGACATGAACATGCTGCGTAGGTAGCTGTTTATCAGTAAATATCTCCACTGAGATTAAGAAAAGCAGTAGCTTAATAAATTAAGTACTTCCTGGTTTGGTTACTGTACTGGTAACTCCCCAAAGAATCTGGATTGTGGTTAGGGAACAGAGAAAAAAGCTCATTTAGGACCTGCACTTACGAAGGGGTTAGGCAGTTGTATATCAGGGATTAAACCTTCTGAGAATAAAAACAGCTCGAGCTTGTTAAGGTAATTACACAGGGGAAAGGATAATGTACTGGGAACTCCTCAGAAGAATCTGATTTGTGGTGAGGGGCGAGAGATAAAAGCAAATTTAGGAACGACATGAACATGCTGCGTAGGTAGCTGTTTATCAGTAAATATCTCCACTGAGATTAAGAAAAGCAGTAGCTTAATAAATTAAGTACTTCCTGGTATGGTTACTGTACTGGTAACTCCCCAAAAGAATCTGGATTGTTGTGAGGGAACAGAGAAAAAAGCTTATTTAGGACCTGCACTTACGAAGGGGGTAGGCAGCTGTATATCAGGGAGTAAACCTTCTGAGAATAAAAACAGCTGGAGCTTGTTAAGGTAATTACACAGGGGAAAGGATAATGTACTGGGAACTCCTCAGAAGAATCTGATTTGTGGTGAGGGGAGAGAGATAAAAGCTCATTTAGGAACGACATGAACATGCTGCGTAGGTAGCTGTTTATCAGTAAATATCTCCACTGAGATTAAGAAAAGCAGTAGCTTAATAAATTAAGTACTTCCTGGTATGGTTACTGTACTGGTAACTCCCCAAAAGAATCTGGATTATGGTGAGGGAACAGAGAAAAATGCTCATTTAGGACCTGCACTTACGAAGGGGGTAGGCAGCTGTATATCAGGGAGAAAACCTTCTGAGAATAAAAACAGCTGGAGCTTGTTAAGGTAATTACACAGGGGAAAGGATAATGTACTGGGAACTCCTCAGAAGAATCTGATTTGTGGTGAGGGGAGAGAGATAAAAGCTCATTTAGGAACGACATGAACATGCTGCATAGGTAGCTGTTTATCAGTAAATATCTCCACTGAGATTAAGAAAAGCAGTAGCTTAATAAATTAAGTACTTCCTGGTATGGTTACTGTACTGGTAACTCCCCAAAAGAATCTGGATTGTGGTGAGGGAACAGAGAAAAAAGCTCATTTAGGACCTGCATTTGCGAAGGGGGTAGGCAGCTGTATATCAGGGAGTAAATCTTCTGAGAATAAAAACAGCTGGAGATTGTTAAGGTAATTACATAGGGGAAAGGATAATGTACTGGGAACTCCTCAGAAGAATCTGATTTGTGGTGAGGGGAGAGAGATAAAAGCTCATTTAGGAACGACATGAACATGCTGCGTAGGTAGCTGTTTATCAGTAAATATCTCCACTGAGATTAAGAAAAGCAGTAGCTTAATAAATTAAGTACATCCTGGTATGGTTACTGTACTGGTAACTCCCCAAAAGAATCTGGATTGTGGTGAGGGAACAGAGAAAAAAGCTCATTTAGGACCTGCAATTACGAAGGGGGTAGGCAGCTGTATATCAGGGAGTAAACCTTCTGAGAATAAAAACAGCTGGAGCTTGTTAAGGTAATTACACAGGGGAAAGGATAATGTACTGGGAACTCCTCAGAAGATTCTGATATGTGGTGAGGGGAGAGAGATAAAAGCTCATTTAGGATCGACATGAACATGCTGCGTTCGTAGCTGTTTATCAGTAAATATCTCCACTGAGATTAAGAAAAGCAGTAGCTTAATAAATTTAGTACTTCCTGCTATGAATGCTCTACTGGTAACTGTCCAAAAGATTCTGGATTGTGGTGAGGGAACAGAGAAAAAAGCTCATTTAGGACCTGCACTTACGAAGGGGGAAGGCAGGTGTATACCAGGGAGTAAACCTTCTGAGAATAAAAACAGCTGGAGCTTGTTAAGGTAATAACACAGGCGAAAGGATAATGTACTGGGAACTCCTGAGAAGAATCTGATTCGTGGTGAGGGGAGAGAGATAAAAGCTCCTTTAGGAACGACATGAACATGCTGCGTAGGTAGCTGTTTATCAGTAAATATCTCCACTGAGATTAAGAAAAGCAGTAGCTTAATAAATTAAGTACTGCCTGGTATGGTTACTGTACTGGTAACAACCCAAAAGAATCTGGATTGTGGTGAGGGAACAGAGAAAAAAGCTCATTTAGGACCTGCACTTACGAAGGGGGTAGGCAGCTGTATATCAGGGAGTAAACCTTCTGAGAATAAAAACAGCTGGAGCTTGTTAAGGTAATTACACAGGGGAAAGGATAATGTACTGGGAACTCCTCAGAAGAATCTGATTTGTGGTGAGGGGAGAGAGATAAAAGCTCATTTAGGATCGACATGAACATGCTGCGTTCGTAGCTGTTTATCAGTAAATATCTCCACTGAGATTAAGAAAAGCAGTAGCTTAATAAATTTAGTACTTCCTGCTATGAATACTCTACTGGTAACTCTCCAAAAGATTCTGGATTGTGGTGAGGGAACAGAGAAAAAAGCTCATTTAAGACCTGCATTTACGAAGGGGGAAGGCAGGTGTATACCAGGGAGTAAACCTTCTGAGAATAAAAACAGCTGGAGCTTGTTAAGGTAATTACACAGGCGAAAGGATAATGTACTGGGAACTCCTGAGAAGAATCTGATTCGTGGTGAGGGGAGAGAGATAAAAGCTCATTTAGGAATGACATGAACATGCTGCGTAGGTAGCTGTTTATCAGTAAATATCTCCACTGAGATTAAGAAAAGCAGTAGCTTATTAACTTAAGTACTTCCTGGTATGGTTACGGTACTGGTAACTCCCCAAAAGAATCTGGATTGTGGTGAGGGAACAGAGAAAAAAGCTCATTTAGGACCTGCACTTACGAAGGGGGTAGGCAGCTGTATATCAGGGAGTAAACCTTCTGAGAATAAAAACAGCTGGAGCTTGTTAAGGTAATTACACAGGGGAAAGGATAATGTACTGGGAACTCCTCAGAAGAATCTGATTTGTGGTGAGGGGAGAGAGATAAAAGCTCATTTAGGATCGACATGAACATGCTGCGTTCGTAGCTGTTTATCAGTAAATATCTCCACTGAGATTAAGAAAAGCAGTAGCTTAATAAATTAAGTACTTCCTGGTATGGTTACTGTACTGGTAACTCCCCAAAATAATCTGGATTGTGGTGAGGGAACAGAGAAAAAATCTCATTTAGGACCTGCACTTACGGAGTAGGTAGGCAGCTGTATATCAGGGAGTAAACCTTCTGAGAATAAAAACAGCTGGAGCTTGTTAAGGTAATTACACAGGGGAAAGGATAATGTACTGGGAACTCCTCAGAAGAATCTGATTTGTGGTGAGGGGAGAGAGATAAAAGCTCATTTAGGAACGACATGAACATGCTGCGTACGTAGCTGTTTATCAGTAAATATCTCCACTGAG
This sequence comes from Perognathus longimembris pacificus, assembly GCF_023159225.1. Lineage (NCBI taxonomy): Eukaryota > Metazoa > Chordata > Mammalia > Rodentia > Heteromyidae > Perognathus > Perognathus longimembris. The sequence goes on along the minus strand of NW_025961160.1, from coordinate 18,669 downwards.
ATTAAGAAAAGCAGTAGCTTAATAAATTAAGTACTTCCTGGTATGGTTACTGTACTGGTAACTCCCCCAAAGAATCTGGATTGTGGTGAGGGAACAGAGAAAAAAGCTCATTTAGGACCTGCACTTACGAAGGGGGTAGGCAGCTGTATATCAGGGAGTAATCCTTCTGAGAATAAAAAGAGCTGGAGCTTGTTAAGATAATTACACATGGGAAAGGATAATGTACTGGGAACTCCTCAGAAGAATCTGATTTGTGGTGAGGGGAGAGAGAAAAGCTCATTTAGGAACGACATGAACATGCTGCATAGGTAGCTGTTTATCAGTAAATATCTCCACTGAGATTAAGAAAAGCAGTAGCTTAATAAATTAAGTACTTCCTGGTATGGTTACTGTACTGGTAACTCCCCAAAAGAATCTGGATTGTGGTCAGGGAACAGAGAAAAAAGCTCATTTAGGACCTGCACTTACAAGGGGTTAGTCAGTTGTATATCAGGGAGTAAACCTTCTGAGAATAAAAACAGCTGGAGCTTGTTAAGGTAATTACACAAGGGAAAGGATAATGTACTGATAACTCCTTAGTAGAATCTGATTTGTGGTGAGGGAAAGAGGTAAAAGCTCATTTAGGAACGACATGAACATGCTGCGTAGGTAGCTGTTTATCAGTAAATATCTCCATTGAGTTTAAGAAAAGCAGTAGCATAATAAATTAAGTACTTCCTGGTATGGTTACTGTACTGGTATCTCCCCAAAAGAATCTGGATTGTGGTGAGGGAACAGAGAAAAAAGCTCATTTAGGACCTGCACTTACGAAGGGGGTAGGCAGCTGTATATCACTTAGTAAACCTTCTGAGAATAAAAACAGCTGGAGCTTGTTAAGGTAATTACACAGGGGAAAGGATAATGTACTGGGAACTCCTCTGAAGAATCTGAATTGTGGTGAGGGTAGAGAGATAAAAGCTCATTTAGGAACGACATGAACATGCTCCGTACGTAGCTGTTTATCAGTAAATATCTCCACTGTGATTAAGAAAAGCAGTAGCTTAATAAATTAAGTACTTCCTTGTATGGTTACTGTACTGGTAAATCCCCAAAAGAATCTGGATTGTGGTGAGGGAACAGAGAAAAAAGCTCATTTAGGACCTGCACTTATGAAGGGGGTAGGCAGTTGTATATCAGGGAGTTAACCTCCTGAGAATAAAAATAGCTGGAGCTTGTTAAGGTAATTACACAGGGGAAAGGATAATGTACTGGGAACTGCTCAGAAGAATCTGATTTGTGGTGAGGGGAGAGAGATAAAAGCTCATTTAGGAACGACATGAACATGCTGCGTAGGTAGCTGTTTATCAGTAAATATCTCCACTGAGATTGAGAAAAGCAGTAGCTTAATAAATGAAGTACTTCCTGGTATGGTTACTGTACTGGTAACTCCCCAAAAGAATCTGGATTGTGGTGAGGGAACAGAGAAAAATGCTCATTTAGAACCTGCACTTATGAAGCGGGTAGGCAGCTGTATATCAGGGAGTATCGCTTCTGAGAATAAAAACAGCTGGAGCTTGTTAAGGTAATTACACAGGGGAAAGGATAATGTACTGGGAACTCCTCAGAAGAATCTGATTTGTGGTGAGGGGAGAGAGATAAAAGCTCATTTAGGAACGACATGAACATGCTGCGTAGGTAGCTGTTTATCAGTAAATATCTCCACTGAGATTTAGAAAAGCAATAGCTTAATAAATTAAGTACTTCCTGGTATGGTTACTCTACTGGTAACTCCACAAAAGAATCTGGATTGTGGTGAGGGTACAGAGAAAAAAGCTCATTTAGGACCTGCACTTACGAAGGGGTTAGGCAGCTGTATATCAGGGAGTAAAACTTCTGAGAATAAAAACAGCTGGAGCTTGTTAAGGTAATTACACAGTGGAAAGGATAATGTACTGGAACTCCTTAGAAGAATCTGATTTGTGGTGAGGGGAGAGAGAAAAAAGCTCATTTAGGAACGACATGAACATGCTGCATTCGTAGCTGTTTATCAGTAAATATCTCCACTGAGATTAAAAAAAAGCAGTAACTTAATAAATTAAGTACTTCCAGGTATGGTTACTGTACTGGTAACTCCCCAAAAGAATCTGGATTGTGGTGAGGGAACAGAGAAAAAAGCTCATTTAGGACCTGCACTTACGAAGGGGGTAGGCAGCTGTATATCAGGGAATAAACCTTCTGAGAATAAAAACAGCTGGAGCTTGTTAAGGTAATTACACAGGCGAAAGGATAAAGTACTGGGAACTCCTCAGAAGAATCTGATTTGTGGTGAGGGGAGAGAGATAAAAGCTCATTTAGGAACGACATGAACATGCTGCGTAGGTACCTGTTTATCAGTAAATATCTCCACTGAGATTAAGAAAAACAGTAGCTTAATAAATTAAGTACTTCCTGGTATGGTTACTGTACTGGTAACTCCCCAAAAAAATCTGGATTGTGTTGAGGGAACAGAGAAAAAAGCTCATTTAGGACCTGCACTTACGAAGGGGGTAGGCAGCTGTATATCACTTAGTAAACCTTCTGAGAATAAAAACAGCTGGAGCTTGTTAAGGTAATTACACAGGGGAAAGGATAATGTACTGGGAACTCCTCTGAAGAATCTGAATTGTGGTGAGGGAACAGAGAAAAAAGCTCATTTAGGAACGACATGAACATGCTGCGTATGTAGCTGTTTATCAGTAAATATCTCCACTGAGATTAAGAAAAGCAGTAGCTTAATAAATTAAGTACTTCCTGGTATGGTTACTGTACTGGTAACTCCCTAAAAGAATCTGGATTGTGGTGAGGGAACAGAGAAAAAAGCTCATTTAGGACCTGCACTTACGAAGGGGGTAGGCAGCTGTATATCAGTTAGTAAACCTTCTGAGAATAAAAACAGCTGGAGCTTGTTAAGGTAATTACACAGGGGAAAGGATAATGTACTGGGAACTCCTCAGAAGAATCTGAATTGTGCTGAGTGGAGAGAGATAAAAGCTCATATAGGAACGACATGAACATGCTGCGTAGGTAGCTGTTTATCAGTAAATAAATCCACTGAGATTAAGAAAAGCAGTAGCTTAATAAATTAAGTACTTCCTGGTATGGTTACTGTACTGGTAACTCCCCAAAAGAATCTGGATTGTGGTGAGGGAACAGAGAAAAAAGCTCATTTTGGACATGCACTTACGAAGGGGGTAGGCAGCTGTATATCAGGGAGTAAACCTTCTGAGAATAAAAACAGCTGGAGCTTTTTAAGGTAATTACACAGGGGAAAGGATAATGTACTGGGAAATCCTCAGAAGAATCTGATTTGTGGTGAGGGAAGAGAGGTAAATGCTCATTTAGGAACGACATGAACATGCTACGTAGGTAGTTGTTTATCAGTAAATAAATACACTGACATTAAGAAAAGCAGTAGCTTAATAAATTAAGTACTTCCTGGTATGGATACTGTACTGGAAACTCCCCAAAAGAATCTCGACTGTGGTGAGGGAACAGAGAAAAAAGCTCATTTAGGAACGACATGAACATGCTGCGTAGGTAGCTGTTTATCAGTAAATATCTCCACTGAGATTAAGAAAAGCAGTAGCTTAATAAATTACGTACTTCCTGGTATGGTTACTGTACTGGTAACTCCCCAAAAGAATCTGGATTGTGGTGAGGGAACAGAGAAAAAAGCTCATTTAGGACCTGCACTTACGAAGGGGGTAGGCAGCTGTATATCAGGGAGTAAACATTCTGAGAATAAAAACAGCTGGAGCTTGTTAAGGTAATTACACAGGGAAAGGATAATGTACTGGGAACTCCTCAGAAGAATCTGATTTGTGGTGAGGGGAGAGAGATAAAAGCTCATTTAGGAACGACATGAACATGCTGCCTAGGTAGCTGTTTATCAGTAAATATCTCCACTGAGATTAAGAAAAGCAGTAGCTTAATAAATTAAGTACTTCCTGGTATGGTTACTGTACTGGGAACTCCCCAAAAGAATCTGGATTGTGGTTAGGGAACAGAGAAAAAAGCTCATTAAGGACCTGCACTTACGAAGGGGGTAGGCAGCAGTATATCAGGGAGTAAACCTTCTGAGAATCAAAACAGGTGGAGCTTGTTAAGGTAATTACACAGGGGAAAGGATAATGTACTGGGAACAACTCAGAAGAATCTGATTTGTGGTGAGGGGAGAGAGATAAAAGCTCATTTAGGAACGACATGATCATGCTGCGTATGTAGCTGTTTATCAGTAAATATCTCCACTGAGATTAAGAAAAGCAGTAGCTTAATAAATTAAGTACTTCCTGGTATGGTTACTGTACTGGTAACTCTCCAAAAGAATCTGGGTTGTGGTGAGGGAACAGAGAAAAAAGGTCATTTAGGACCTGCACTTACCAAGGGGCTAGGCAGCTGTATATCAGGGAGTAAACCTTCTGAGAATAAAAACAGCTGGACCTTGTTAAGGTAATTACACAGGGGATAGGATAATGTACTGGGACCTCCACAGAAGAATCTGATTTGTGGTGAGGGGAGAGAGATAAAAGCTCATTTAGGAACGACATGAACAAGCTGAGTACGTAGCTGTTTATCAGTAAATATCTCCACTGAGATTAAGAAAAGCAGTAGCTTAATAAATTAAGTACTTCCTGGTATGGTTACTGTACTGCTAACTCCCCAAAAGAATCTGGATTGTGGTGAGGAAACATAGAAAAAAGCTCATTTAGAACCTGCACTTACGAAGGGGGTAGGCAGCTGTATATCAGGGAGTAAACCTTCTGAGAATAAAAACAGCTGGAGCTTGTTAAGGTAATTACTCAGGGGAAAGGATAAAGTACTGGGAACTCCTCAGAAGAATCTGATTTGTGGTGAGGGGAGAGAAATAAAAGCTCATTTAGGAACGACATGAACATGCTGCGTAGGTAGCTGTTTATCAGTAAATATCTCCACGGAGATTAATAAAAGCAGTACCTTAATAAATTAAGTACTTCCTGGTATGGTTACTGTACTGGTAACTCTCCAAAAGAATCTGGGTTGTGGTGAGGGAACAGAGAAAAAAGCTCATTTAAGACCTGCACTTACGAAGGGGGTAGGCAGCTGTATATCAGGGAGTAAACCTACTGAAAATAAAAACAGCTGGAGCTTGTTAAGGTAATTACTCAGATGAAAGGATAAAGTACTGGGAACTCCTCAGAAGAATCTGATTTGTGGTGAGGGGAGAGAAATAAAAGCTCATTTAGGAACGACATGAACATGCTGCGTACGTAGCTGTTTATCAGTAAATATCTCCACTGAGATTAGGAAAAGCAGTAGCTTAATAAATTAAGTAATTCCTGGTATGGTTACTGTACTGGGAACTCCCCAAAAGAACCTGGATAGTGGTGAGGGAACAGAGAAAAAAGCTCATTTAGGACCTGCACTTACGAAGGGGGTAGACAGCTGTATATCAGGGAGTAAACCTTCTGAGAATAAAAACAGCTGGAGTTTGTTAAGGTAATTACACAGGGTAAAGGATAATGTACTGGGAACTCCTCAGAAGAATCTGATTTGTGGTGAGCGGAGAGAGATAAAAGCTCATTTAGGAACGACATGAACGTGGTGCGTAGGTAGCTGTTTATCAGTAAATATCTCCACTGAGATTAAGAAAAGCATTAGCTTAATTAATTAAGTACTTCCTGGTATGGTTACTCTACTGGTAACTCCCCAAAAGAATCTGGATTGTGGTGAGGGAACAGAGAAAAAACCTCATTTAGGACCTGCACTTACGAAGGGGGTAGGCAGCTGTATATCACGGAGTAAACCTTCTGAGAATAAAAACAGCTGGAGCTTGTTAAGGTAATTACACATGGGAAAGGATAATGTACTGGGAACTCCTCAGAATAATCTGATTTGTGGTGAGGGGAGAGAGATAAAAGCTCATTTAGGAACGACATGAACATGCTGCGTAGGTAGCTGTTTATCAGTAAATATCTCCACTGAGATTAAGAAAAGCAGTAGCTTAATAAATTAAGTACTTCCTGGTATGGTTACTGTACTGGTAACTCCCCAAAAGAATCTGGATTGTGGTGAGGGAACAGAGAAAAAAGCTCATTTAGGACCTGCACTTACAAAGGGGGTAGGCAGCTGTATATCAGGGAGTAAACCTTCTGAGAATAAATACAGCTGGAGCTTGTTAAGGTAATTACACAGGGGAAAGGATAAAGTACTGGGAACTCCTCAGAAGAATCTGATATGTGGTGAGGGGAGAGAGATAAAAGCTCATTTAGGAACGACATGTATATGCTGCGTAGGTAGCTGTTTATCAGTAAATATCTCCACTGAGATAAAGGAAAGCAGTAGCTTAATAAATTAAGTACTTCCTGTTATGGTTACTCTCGAAAAGAATCTGGATTGTGGTGAGGAAACATAGAAAAAAGCTCATTTAGAACCTGCACTTACGAAGGGGGTAGGCAGCTGTATATCAGGGAGTAAACCTTCTGAGAATAAAAACAGCTGGAGCTTGTTAAGGTAATTACTCAGATGAAAGGATAAAGTACTGGGAACTCCTCAGAAGAATCTGATTTGTGGTGAGGGGAGAGAAATAAAAGCTCATTTAGGAACGACATGAACATGCTGCGTACGTAGCTGTTTATCAGTAAATATCTCCACTGAGATTAGGAAAAGCAGTAGCTTAATAAATTAAGTAATTCCTGGTATGGTTACTGTACTGGGAACTCCCCAAAAGAACCTGGATAGTGGTGAGGGAACAGAGAAAAAAGCTCATTTAGGACCTGCACTTACGAAGGGGGTAGACAGCTGTATATCAGGGAGTAAACCTTCTGAGAATAAAAACAGCTGGAGTTTGTTAAGGTAATTACACAGGGGAAAGGATAATGTACTGGGAACTCCTCAGAAGAATCTGATTTGTGGTGAGCGGAGAGAGATAAAAGCTCATTTAGGAACGACATGAACGTGGTGCGTAGGTAGCTGTTTATCAGTAAATATCTCCACTGAGATTAAGAAAAGCATTAGCTTAATTAATTAAGTACTTCCTGGTATGGTTACTCTACTGGTAACTCCCCAAAAGAATCTGGATTGTGGTGAGGGAACAGAGAAAAAACCTCATTTAGGACCTGCACTTACGAAGGGGGTAGGCAGCTGTATATCACGGAGTAAACCTTCTGAGAATAAAAACAGCTGGAGCTTGTTAAGGTAATTACACATGGGAAAGGATAATGTACTGGGAACTCCTCAGAATAATCTGATTTGTGGTGAGGGGAGAGAGATAAAAGCTCATTTAGGAACGACATGAACATGCTGCGTAGGTAGCTGTTTATCAGTAAATATCTCCACTGAGATTAAGAAAAGCAGTAGCTTAATAAATTAAGTACTTCCTGGTATGGTTACTGTACTGGTAACTCCCCAAAAGAATCTGGATTGTGGTGAGGGAACAGAGAAAAAAGCTCATTTAGGACCTGCACTTACAAAGGGGGTAGGCAGCTGTATATCAGGGAGTAAACCTTCTGAGAATAAATACAGCTGGAGCTTGTTAAGGTAATTACACAGGGGAAAGGATAAAGTACTGGGAACTCCTCAGAAGAATCTGATATGTGGTGAGGGGAGAGAGATAAAAGCTCATTTAGGAACGACATGTATATGCTGCGTAGGTAGCTGTTTATCAGTAAATATCTCCACTGAGATAAAGGAAAGCAGTAGCTTAATAAATTAAGTACTTCCTGTTATGGTTACTCTCGAAAAGAATCTGGATTGTGGTGAGGAAACATAGAAAAAAGCTCATTTAGAACCTGCACTTACGAAGGGGGTAGGCAGCTGTATATCAGGGAGTAAACCTTCTGAGAATAAAAACAGCTGGAGCTTGTTAAGGTAATTACTCAGGGGAAAGGATAAAGTACTGGGAACTCCTCAGAAGAATCTGATTTGTGGTGAGGGGAGAGAAATAAAAGCTCATTTAGGAACGACATGAACATGCTGCGTAGGTAGCTGTTTATCAGTAAATATCTCCACGGAGATTAATAAAAGCAGTACCTTAATAAATTAAGTACTTCCTGGTATGGTTACTGTACTGGTAACTCTCCAAAAGAATCTGGGTTGTGGTGAGGGAACAGAGAAAAAAGCTCATTTAAGACCTGCACTTACGAAGGGGGTAGGCAGCTGTATATCAGGGAGTAAACCTACTGAAAATAAAAACAGCTGGAGCTTGTTAAGGTAATTACTCAGGGGAAAGGATAAAGTACTGGGAACTCCTCAGAAGAATCTGATTTGTGGTGAGGGGAGAGAAATAAAAGCTCATTTAGGAACGACATGAACATGCTGCGTACGTAGCTGTTTATCAGTAAATATCTCCACTGAGATTAGGAAAAGCAGTAGCTTAATAAATTAAGTAATTCCTGGTATGGTTACTGTACTGGGAACTCCCCAAAAGAACCTGGATAGTGGTGAGGGAACAGAGAAAAAAGCTCATTTAGGACCTGCACTTACGAAGGGGGTAGACAGCTGTATATCAGGGAGTAAACCTTCTGAGAATAAAAACAGCTGGAGTTTGTTAAGGTAATTACACAGGGGAAAGGATAATGTACTGGGAACTCCTCAGAAGAATCTGATTTGTGGTGAGCGGAGAGAGATAAAAGCTCATTTAGGAACGACATGAACGTGGTGCGTAGGTAGCTGTTTATCAGTAAATATCTCCACTGAGATTAAGAAAAGCATTAGCTTAATTAATTAAGTACTTCCTGGTATGGTTACTCTACTGGTAACTCCCCAAAAGAATCTGGATTGTGGTGAGGGAACAGAGAAAAAACCTCATTTAGGACCTGCACTTACGAAGGGGGTAGGCAGCTGTATATCACGGAGTAAACCTTCTGAGAATAAAAACAGCTGGAGCTTGTTAAGGTAATTACACAGGGGAAAGGATAATGTACTGGGAACTCCTCAGAATAATCTGATTTGTGGTGAGGGGAGAGAGATAAAAGCTCATTTAGGAACGACATGAACATGCTGCGTAGGTAGCTGTTTATCAGTAAATATCTCCACTGAGATTAAGAAAAGCAGTAGCTTAATAAATTAAGTACTTCCTGGTATGGTTACTGTACTGGTAACTCCCCAAAAGAATCTGGATTGTGGTGAGGGAACAGAGAAAAAAGCTCATTTAGGACCTGCACTTACAAAGGGGGTAGGCAGCTGTATATCAGGGAGTAAACCTTCTGAGAATAAATACAGCTGGAGCTTGTTAAGGTAATTACACAGGGGAAAGGATAAAGTACTGGGAACTCCTCAGAAGAATCTGATTTGTGGTGAGGGGAGAGAGATAAAAGCTCATTTAGGAACGACATGTATATGCTGCGTAGGTAGCTGTTTATCAGTAAATATCTCCACTGAGATAAAGGAAAGCAGTAGCTTAATAAATTAAGTACTTCCTGTTATGGTTACTCTCGAAAAGAATCTGGATTGTGGTGAGGGAACAGAGAAAAAAGCTCATTTAGGACCTGCACTTACGAACGGGGTAGGCTGCTATATATCAGGGAGTAAACCTTCTGAGAATAAAAACAGTTGGAGCTTGTTAAGGTAATTACACAGGGGAAAGGATAATGTACTGGGAACTCCTCAGAAGAATCTGATTTGTGGTGAGGCGAGAAGATAAAACCTCATTTAGGAACGACATGAACATGCTGCGTAGGTAGCTGTTTATCAGTAAATATCTCCACTGAGATTAAGAAAAGCAGTAGCTTAATAAATTAAGTACTTCCTGGTATGGTTACTGTACTGGTAACTCCCCCAAATAATCTGGATTGTGGTGAGGGAACAGAGAAAAAGCTCATTTAGAACCTGCACTTACGAAGGGGGTAGGCAGCTGTATATCAGGGAGTAAACCTTCTGAGAATAAAAACAGCTGGAGCTTGTTAAGGTAATTACTCAGGGGAAAGGATAAAGTACTGGGAACTCCTCAGAAGAATCTGATTTGTGGTGAGGGGAGAGAAATAAAAGCTCATTTAGGAACGACATGAACATGCTGCGTACGTAGCAATTTATCAGTAAATATCTCCACTGAGATTAGGAAAAGCAGTAGCTTAATAAATTAAGTAATTCCTGGTATGGTTACTGTACTGGTAACTCCCCAAAAGAACCTGGATAGTGGTGAGGGAACAGAGAAAAAAGCTCGTTTAGGACCTGCACTTACGAAGGGGGTAGGCAGCTGTATATCAGGGAGTAAACCTTCTGAGAATAAAAACAGCTGGAGCTTGTTAAGGTAATTACACAGGGGAAAGGATAATGTACTGGGAACTCCTCAGAAGAATCTGATTTGTGGTGAGGGGAGAGAGATAAAAGCTCATTTAGGAACGACATGAACATGCTGCGTAGGTAGCTGTTTATCAGTAAATATCTCCACTGAGATTAAGAAAAGCAGTAGCTTATTAAATTAAGTACTTCCTGGTATGGTTACTGTACTGGTAACTCCCCAAAAGAATCTGGATTGTGGTGAGGGAACAGAGAAAAAAGCTCATTTAGGACCTGCACTTACAAAGGGGGTAGGCAGCTGTATATCAGGGAGTAAACCTTCTGAGAATAAATACAGCTGGAGCTTGTTAAGGTAATTACACAGGGGAAAGGATAAAGTACTGGGAACTCCTCAGAAGAATCTGATTTGTGGTGAGGGGAGAGAGATAAAAGCTCATTTATGAACGACATGTATATGCTGCGTAGGTAGCTGTTTATCAGTAAATATCTCCACTGAGATAAAGGAAAGCAGTAGCTTAATAAATTAAGTACTTCCTGGTATGGTTACTCTCGAAAAGAATCTGGATTGTGGTGAGGGAACAGAGAAAAAAGAACATTTAGGACCTGCACTTACGAAGGGGGTAGGCTGCTATATATCAGGGAGTAAACCTTCTGAGAATAAAAACAGCTGGCGCATGTTAAGGTAATTACACAGGGGAAAGGAAAAAGTACTGGGAACTCCTCAGAAGAATCTGATTTGTGGTGAGGGGAGAGAGATAAAAGCTCATTTAGGAACGACATGTATATGCTGCGTAGGTAGCTGTTTATCAGTAAATATCTCCACTTAGATTAAGAAAAGCAGTAGCTTAATAAATTAAGTACTTCCTGGTATGGTTACTCTCGAAAAGAATCTGGATTGTGGTGAGGGAACAGAGAAAAAAGCTCATTTAGGACCTGCACTTACGAAGGGGGTAGGCTGCTATATATCAGGGAGTAAACCTTCTGAGAATAAAAACAGCTGGAGCTTGTTAAGGTAATTACACAGGGGAAAGGATAATGTACTGGGAACTCCTGAGAAGAATCTGATTTGTGGTGAGGCGAGAAGATAAAACCTCATTTAGGAACGACATGAACATGCTGCGTAGGTAGCTGTTTATCAGTAAATATCTCCACTGAGATTAAGAAAAGCAGTAGCTTAATAAATTAAGTACTTCCTGGTATGGTTACTCTCGAAAAGAATCTGGATTGTGGTGAGGGAACAGAGAAAAATGCTCATTTAGGACCTGCACTTACGAAGGGGGTAGGCTGCTATATATCAGGGAGTAAACCTTCTGAGAATAAAAACAGCTGGAGCTTGTTAAGGTAATTACACAGGGGAAAGGATAATGTACTGGGAACTCCTCAGAAGAATCTGATTTGTGGTGAGGCGAGAAGATAAAACCTCATTTAGGAACGACATGAACATGCTGCGTAGGTAGCTGTTTATCAGTAAATATCTCCACTGAGATTAAGAAAAGCAGTAGCTTAATAAATTAAGTACTTCCTGGTATGGTTACTGTACTGGTAACTCCCCCAAATAATCTGGATTGTGGTGAGGGAACAGAGAAAAAGCTCATTTAGAACCTGCTCTTACGAAGGGGGTAGGCAGCTGTATATCAGGGAGTAAACCTTCTGAGAATAAAAACAGCTGGAGCTTGTTAAGGTAATTACTCAGGGGAAATGATAAAGTACTGGGAACTCCTCAGAAGAATCTGATTTGTGGTGAGGGGAGAGAGTTAAAAGCTCATTTAGGAACGACATGAACATGCTGCGAACGTAGCTGTTTATCAGTAAATATATCCACTGAGATTAAGAAAAGCAGTAGCTTAATAAATTAAGTACTTCCTGGTATGGTTACTCCCCAAAAGAATCTGGATTGTGGTGAGGGAACAGAGAAAAAAGCTCATTTAGGACCTGCAATTACGAAGGGGTAAGGCTGCAGTATATCAGCTAGTAAACCTTCTGAGAATAAAAACAGCTGGAGCTTGTTAAGGTAATTACACAGGGGAAAGGATAATGTACTGGGAACTCCTCAGAAGAATCTGATTTGTGGTGAGGGGAGAGACATAAAAGCTCATTTAGGAACGACATGAACATGCTGCATAGTTAGCTGTTTATCAGTGAATATCTCCACTGAGATTAAGAAAAGCAGTAGCTTAATAAATTAAGTACTTCCTGGTATGGTTACTGTACTGGTAACTCCGCAAAAGAATCTGGATTGTGGTGAGGGAACAGAGAAAAAAGCTCATTTAGGACCTGCACTTATGAAGGGGGTAGGCAGCTGTATATCAGGGAGTAAACCTTCTAAGAATAAAAACAGCTTGAGCTTGTTAAGGTACTTACACAGGGGAAAGGATAATGTACTGGGAACTCCTCAGAAGAATCTGATTTGTGGTGAGGGGAGAGAGATATAAGCTCATTTAGGAACGACATGACCATGCTGCTTAGGTAGCTGTTTATCAGTAAATATCTCCACTGATATTAAGAAAAGCAGTAGCTTAATAAATTAAGTACTTCCTGGTATGGTTACTGTACTGGTAACTCCCCAAAAGAATCTGGATTGTGGTGAGGGAACAGAGAAAAAACCTCATTTAGGACCTGCACTAACGAAGGGGGTAGGCAGCTGTATATCAGGGAGTAAACCTTCTGAGAATAAAAACAGCTGGGGCTTTTTAAGGTAATTACACAGCGGAAAGGATAATGTACTGGGAACTCCTCAGAAGAATCTGATTTGTCGTGAGGGGAGAGAGATAAAAGCTCATTTAGGAACGACATGAACATGCTGCTTAGGTAGCTGTTTATCAGTAAATATCTCCACTGAGATTAAGAAAAGCAGTAGCTTAATAAATTAAGTACTTCCTGGTATGGTTACTGTACCGGTAACTCTCCAAAAGAATCTGGATTGTGGTGAGGGAACAGAGAAAAAAGCTCATTTAGGACCTGCACTTATGAAGGGGGTAGGCAGCTGTATATCAGGGAGTAAACCTTCTGAGAATAAAAACAGCTGGAGCTTGTTAAGGTAATTACACAGGGGAAAGGATAATGTACTGGGAAGTCCTCAGAAGAATCTGATTTGTGGTGAGGGGAGAGAGATAAAAGCTCATTTAGGAACGACATGAACATGCTGCGTAGGTAGCTGTTTATCAGTAAATATCTCCACTGAGGTTAAGAAAAGCAGTAGCTTAATAAATTAAATACTTCCTGGTATGGTTACTGTACTGGTAACTCCCCAAAAGAATCTGGATTGTGGTGAGGGAACAGAGAAAAAAGCTCATTTAGGACCTGCACTTACGAAGGGGGTAGGCAGCTGTATATCAGGGAGTAAACCTTCTGAGAATAAAAACAGCTGGAGCTTGTTAAGGTAATTACACAGGGGAAAGGATAATGTACTGGGAACTCCTCAGAAGAATCTGATTTGTGGTGAGGGGAGAGAGATAAAAGCTCTTTTAGGAACGACATGAACATGCTGCGTAGGTAGCTGTTTATCAGTAAATATCTCCACTGAGATTAAGAAAAGCAGTAGCTTCAAATCAAAGAAAGGGTGGACAAATGGGACTGCATCAAACTCCAGAGCTTCTGCACGGCAAAGGACATAGCTCTCAAGATAAACAGAAAGCCCACAGACTGGGAGAAGATCTTTACCGGACATTCAACAGACAAAGGCCTCATCTCTAAAATATATGCAGAACTAAAAAAATTACCTTCTTCCAAAACAAAACTGCAAAGAACCAATAGCCCCCTCATCAAGTGGGCTAAAGACTTACAAAGAAACTTCTCTGATGAGGAAATGAGTATGGCCAATAGACATATGAAAAAATGCTCTACATCACTGGCCATAAAGGAAATGCAAATCAAAACAACATTGAGATTCCATCTCACCCCAGCAAGAATGTCATATATCAAGAAAACTAATAATAACAATTGTTGGAGGGGATGTGGCCAAAAGGGAACACTACTTCATTGTTGGTGGGAATTTAAACTGGTTCAGCCACTCTGGCAAGCAGTATGGAGATTCCTCAGAAGGCTCAATATAGAACTCCCCTATGACCCAGCAGCCCCACTGTTGGGTATCTATCCAAAAGCCCACAAACAAAATCACAGTAATGCCACCAGCACAACAATGTTCATCGCAGCACAATTTGTCATAGCGAGAAGCTGGAACCAACCCAGATGCCCCTCCATAGATGAATGGATCAGGAAAATGTGGTACATTTACACAATGGAATTTTATGCCTCTATCAGAAAGAACGACATTGTTCCATTTGTAAGGAAATGGAAGGACTTGGAAAAAGTTATACTAAGTGAAGTGAGCCAGACCCAAAGAAACATGGACTCTATGGCCTCCCTTATTGGGAATAATTAGTACAGGTTTAGGCAAGCCATAGCAGAGCATCACAAGGCCCAATAGGTATACTCTTAGAAACACATAAGATGATGCTAATTGAAATGAACTCCATGTTATGGAAACAAGTGATATATCAGAGTTGTAACTACTTACAACGTCCTATGTGTATGTGTAGTTTCTATTATTGATAATGTTTTGTATCACCTTCCTATGTTTGTACCTACACTATCTCTGTAATCTTATCTGAGTATATTGGAAACCGTGTTTACTGGTATTGGAAGTAGGAAATTCAAAGGGAATACCAAATGCGAGAGACACAGGGTGAAAAAAAAGAAATAACTACAAAAGCAGTACTTGCAAAACTGTTTGGTGTAAGTGAACTGAACACCTGGGGGGGGAGGGAAAGGGAGGGAGGGAGGGGGCATGAAGGACAAGGCAACAAACATACAAGAAATGTATGCAATGCCCAACGTATGATACTGTAACCTATCTGTACGTCAGTTTGATAATAAAAATTTGAGAAAAAAAATAAAAAGAAAAAGAAAAGCAGTAGCTTAATAAATTAAGTACTTCCTGGTATGGTTACTGTACTGGTAACTCCCCAAAAGAATCTGGATTGTGGTGAGGGAACAGAGAAAAAAGCTCATTTAAGACCTGCACTTACGAAGGGGGTAGGCAGCTGTATATCAGGGAGTAAACCTTCTGAGAATAAAAACAGCTGGAGCTTGTTAAGGTAATTACACAGGGGAAAGGATAATGTATTGGGAACTCCTCAGAGGAATCTGATTTGTGGTGAGGGGAGAGAGATAAAAGCTCATTTAGGAACGACATGAACATGCTGCGTAGGTAGCTGTTTATCAGTAAATATCTCCACTGAGATTAAGAAAAGCAGTAGCTTAATAAATTAAGTACTTCCTGGTATGGTTACTGTACTGGTAACACCCCAAAAGAATCTGGATTGTTGTGAGGGAACAGAGAAAAAAGCTCATTTAGGACCTGCACTTACGAAGGGGGTAGGCAGCTGTATATCATGGAGTAAACCTTCTGAGAATAAAAAGAGCTGGAGCTTGTTAAGGTAATTACACAGGGGAAAGGATAATGTATTGGGAACTCCTCAGAGGAATCTGATTTGTGGTGAGGGGAGAGAGATAAAAGCTCATTTAGGAACGACATGACCATGCTGCTTAGGTAGCTGTTTATCAGTAAATATCTCCACTGATATTAAGAAAAGCAGTAGCTTAATAAATCAAGTACTTCCTGGTATGGTTACTGTACTGGTAACTCCCCAAAAAAATCTGAATTGTGGTGAGGGAACAGAGGAAAAAGCTCATTTAGGACCTGCACTTAAGAAGGGGGTAGGCAGCTGTATATCAGGGAGTAAACCTTCTGAGAATAAAAACAGCTGGAGCTTGTTAAGGTAATTACACAGGGGAAAGGATAATGTACTGGGAACTCCTCAGAAGAATCTGATTTGTGGTGAGGGGAGAGAGATAAAAGCTCATTTAGGAACGACATGAAAATGCTGCTTAGGTATCTGTTTATCAGTAAATATCTCCACTGAGATTAAGAAAAGCAGTAGCTTAATAAATTAAGTACTTCCTGGTATGGTTACTGTACTGGTAACTCCCCAAAAGAATCTGGATTGTGGTGAGGGAACAGAGAAAAAAGCTCATTTAGGACCTGCACTTACGAAGGGGGTAGGCAGCTGTATATCAGGGAGTAAACCTTCTGAGAATAAAAACAGCTGGAGCTCGTAAAGGTAATTACACAGGGGAAAGGATAATGTACTGGGAACTCCTCAGAAGAATCTGATTTGTGGTGAGGGAAGAGAGATAAAAGCTCATTTAGGAACGACATGAACATGCTGTATAGGTAGATGTTTATCAGTAAATATCTCCACTGAGATTAAGAAAAGCAGTAGCTTAATAAATTAAGTACTTCCTGGTATGGTTACTGTACTGGTAACTCCCCAAAAGAATCTGGATTGTGGTGAGGGAACAGAGAAAAAAGCTCATTTAGGACCTCCACTTACGAAGGGGGTAGGCAGCTGTATATCAGGGAGTAAACCTTCTGAGAATATAAACAGCTGGAGCTTGTTAAGTTAATTACACAGGGGAAAGGGTCATGTACTGGAATTCCTCAGAAGAATCTGATTTGTGGTGAGGGGAGAGAGATAAAAGCTCATTTAGGAACGACATGACCATGCTGCTTAGGTAGCTGTTTATCAGTAAATATCTCCACTGCGATAAAGAAAATCTGTAGCTTAATAAATTAAGTACTTCATGGTATGGTTACTGTACTGGTAACACCCAAAAGAACCTGGATTGTGGTGAGGGAACAGAGAAAAAAGCTCATTTAGGACCTGCACTTACGAAGGGGGTAGGCAGCTGTACATCAGGGAGTAAACCTTCTGAGAATAAAAACAGCTGGAGCTTGTTAAGGTAATTACACAGGGGAAAGGATAATGTACTGGGAACTCCTCAGAAGAATCTGATTTGTGGTGAGGGGAGAGAGATAAAAGCTCATTTAGGAACGACATGAACATGCTGCGTAGGTAGCTGTTTATCAGTAAATATCTCCACTGAGATTAAGAAAAGCAGTAGCTTAATAAATTAAGTACTTCCTGGTATGGTTACTGTACTGGTAACTCCCCAAAAGAATCTGGATTGTGGTGAGGGAACAGAGAAAAAATCTCATTTAGGACCTGCACTTACGAAGGGGGTAGGCAGCTGTATATCAGGGAGTAAACCTTCTGAGAATAAAAACAGCTAGAGCTCGTTAAGGTAATTACACAGGGGAAAGGATAATGTACTGGGAACTCCTCAGAAGAATCTGATTTGTGGTGAGGGGAGAGAGATAAAAGCTCATTTAGGAACGACATGAACATGCTGCGTAGGTAGCTGTTTATCAGTAAATATCTCCACTGAGATTAAGAAAAGCAGTAGCTTAATAAATTAAGTACTTCCTGGTATGGTTACTGTACTGGTAACTCCCCAAAAGAATCTGGATTTGGTGAGGGAACCGAGAAAAAAGCTCATTTAGGACCTGCACTTACGTTGGGGTAGGCTGCTATATATCAGGGAGTAAATTTTCTGAGAATAAAAACAGCTGGAGCTTGTTAAGGTAATTACACAGGGGAAAGGATAATGTACTGGGAACTCCTCAGAAGAATCTGATTTGTGGTGAGGGGAGAGAGATAAAAGCTCATTTAGGAACGACACGAACATGTTGCGTAGGTAGCTGTTTATCAGTAAATATCTCCACTGAGATTAAGAAAAGCAGTAGCTTAATAAACTAAGTATTTCCTGGTATGGTTACTGTACTGGTACCTCAGCAAAATAATCTGGATTGTGGTGAGGGAACAGAGAAAAAAGCTCATTTAGGACCTGCACTTACGAAGGGGGTAGGCAGCTGTATATCAGGGAGTAAACCTTCTGAGAATAAAAAGAGCTGGAGATTGTTAAGGTAATTACACAGGGGAAATGATAATGTACTGGGAACTCCTCAGAAGAATCGGATTTGTGGTGAGGGGAGAGAGATAAAACCTCATTTAGGAACGACATGAACATGCTGCGTAGGTAGCTGTTTATCAGTAAATATCTCCACTGAGATTAAGAAAAGCAGTAGCTTAATAAATTAAGTACTTCCTGGTATGGTTACTTTACTGGTAACTCCCCAAAAGAATCTGGATTGTGGTGAGGGAACAGAGAAAAAAGCTCATTTAAGACCTGCACTTACGAAGGGGGTAGGCAGTTGTATATCAGGGAGTAAACCTTCTGAGAATAAAAACAGCTGGAGCTTGTTAAGGTAATTACACAGGGGAAAGATTAATGTACTGGGAAATCCTCAGAAGAATCCGATTTTTAGTGAGGGGAGAGAGATAAAAGCTCATTTAAGAACGACATGAACATGCTGCGTACGTAGCTGTTTATCAGTAAATATCTCCACTGAGATTAAGAAAAGCAGTAGCTTAATAAATTAAGTACTTCCTGGTATGGTTACTGTACAGGTAACTCCCCAAAAGAATATGGATTGTGGTGAGGGAATAGAGAAAAAAGCTCATTTAGGACCTG
>NW_025961159.1:0-48397 GCF_023159225.1 Perognathus longimembris pacificus | reverse complement strand
GCTGGAGCTTGTTAAGGTAATTATACAGGGGAAAGGAATAAAGTACTGGGAACCCCTCAGAAGAATCTGATTTGTGGGTGAGGGGAGAGAGATAAAGAGCTCATTTAGGAACGACATGAACATGCTGCGTAGGTAGCTGTTTATCAGTAAATATCTCCACTGAGATTAAGAAAAGCAGTAGCTTAATAAATTAAGTACTTCCTGGTATGGTTACTGTACTGGTAACTCCCCAAAAGAATCTGGATTGTGGTGAGGGAACAGAGAAAAAAGCTCATTTAGGACCTGCACTTACGAAGGGGGTAGGCAGCTGTATATCAGGGGAGTAAACCTTCTGAGAATAAAAACAGCTGGAGCTTGTTAAGGTAATTACACAGGAGAAAGGATGAAGTACTGTGAACTCCCCAGAAGAATCTGATTTGTGGTGAGGGAAGAGAGATAAAAGCTCATTTAGGAACGACATGAACATGCTGCGTAGGTAGCTGTTTATCAGTAATATCTCCACTGAGCTTTAGAAAAGCAGTAGCTTAATAAATTAAGTACTTCCTGGTATGGTTACTGTACTGGTAACTCCCCAAAAGAATCTGGATTGTGGTGAGGGAACAGAGAAAAAAGCTCATTTAGGACCTGCACTTACGAAGGGGGTAGCAGCTGTATATCAGGGAGTAAACCTTCTGAGAATAAAAACAGCTGCAGCTTGTTAAGGTAATTACACAGGGGAAAGGATAATGTACTGGGAACTCCTCAGAAGAATCTGATTTGTGGTGAGGGGAGAGAGATAAAAGCTCATTTAGGAACGACATGAACATGCTGCGTAGGTAGCTGTTTATCAGTAAATATCTCCACTGAGATTAAGAAAAGCAGTAGCTTAATAAATTAAGTACTTCCTGGTATGGTTACTGTACTGGTAATTCCCCAAAAGAATCTGGATTGTGGTGAGGGAACAGAGAAAAAAGCTCATTTAGGACCTGCACTTACGAAGGGGGTAGGCAGCTGTATATCAGGGAGTAAACCTTCTGAGAATAAAAACAGCTGGAGCTTGTTAAGGTAATTACACAGGGGAAAGGATAATGTACTGGAAACTCCTCAGAAGAATCTGATTTGTGGTGAGGGGAGAGAGATAAAAGCTCATTTAGGAACGACAGGAACATGCTGCGTAGGTAGCTGTTTATCAGTAAATATCTCCACTGAGATTAAGAAAAGCAGTAGCTTAATAATTAAGTAATTCCTGGTATGGTTACTGTACTGGTAACTCCCCAAAAGAATCTGGATTGTGGTGAGGGAACAGAGAAAAAAGCTCATTTAGGACCTGCACTTACGAAGGGGGTAGGCAGCTGTATATCAGGGAGTAAAGCTTCTGAGAATAAAAACAGCTGCAGCTTGTTAAGGTAATTACACAGGGGAAAGGATAATGTACTGGGAACTCCTCAGAAGAATCTGATTTGTGGTGAGGGGGAGAGAGATAAAAGCTCATTTAGGAACGACATGAACATGCTGCGTAGGTAGCTGTTTATCAGTAAATATCTCCACTGAGATTAAGAAAAGCAGTAGCTTAATAAATTAAGTACTTCCTGGTATGGTTACTGTACTGGTAACTCCCCAAAAGAATCTGGATTGTGGTGAGGGAACAGAGAAAAAAGCTCATTTAGGACCTGCACTTACGAAGGGGTTAGGCAGCTGTATATCAGGGAGTAAACTTCTGAGAATAAAAACAGCTGGAGCTTGTTAAAGTAATTACACAGGGGAAAGGATAATGTACTGGGAACTCCTCAGAAGAATCTGATTTGTGGTGAGGGGGAGAGAGATAAAAGCTCATTTAGGAACGACATGAACATGCTGCGTAGGTAGCTGTTTATCAGGAAATATCTCCACTGAGATTAAGAAAAGCAGTAGCTTAATAAATTAAGTACTTCCTGGTATGGTTACTGTACTGGTAACTCCCCAAAAGAATCTGGATTGTGGTGAGGGAACAGAGAAAAAAGCTCATTTAGGACCTGTACTTACGAAGCGGGTAGGCAGCTGTATATCAGGGAGTAAACCTTCTGAGAATAAAAACAGCTGGAGCTTGTTGAGGTAATTACACAGGGGAAAGGATAATGTACTGGGAACTCCTGAGAAGAATCTGATTTGTGGTGAGGGGAGAGAGATAAAAGCTCATTTAGGAACGACATGAACATGCTGCGTAGGTAGCTGTTTATCAGTAAATATCTCCACTGAGATTAAGAAAAGCAGTAGCTTAATAAATTAAGTACTTCCTGGTATGGTTACTGTACTGGTAACTCCCCAAAAGAATCTGGATTGTGGTGAGGGAACAGAGAAAAAAAGCTCATTTAGGACCTGCACTTACGAAGGGGGGTAGGCAGCTGTATATCAGCGGAGTAAACCTTCTGAGAATAAAAACAGCTGGAGCTTGTTAAGGTAATTACACAGGAGAAAGGATAAAGTACTGGGAACTCCTCAGAAGAATCTGATTTGTGTTGAGGGGAGAGAGATAAAAGCTCATTTAGGAACGACATGAACATGCTGCGTAGGTAGCTGTTTATCAGTAAATATCTCCACTGAGCTTTAGAAAAGCAGTAGCTTAATAAATTAAGTACTTCCTGGTATGGTTACTGTACTGGTAACTCCCCAAAAGAATCTGGATTGTGGTGAGGGAACAGAGAAAAAAGCTCATTTAGGACCTGCACTTACGAAGGGGGTAGGCAGCTGTATATCAGGGAGTAAAGCTTCTGAGAATAAAAACAGCTGCAGCTTGTTAAGGTAATTACACAGGGGAAAGGATAATGTACTGGGAACTCCTCAGAAGAATCTGATTTGTGGTGAGGGGGAGGAGAGAGATAAAAGCTCATTTAGGAACGACATGAACATGCTGCGTAGGTAGCTGTTTATCAGTAAATATCTCCACTGAGATTAAGAAAAGCAGTAGCTTAATAAATTAAGTACTTCCTGGTATGGTTACTGTACTGGTAACTCCCCAAAAGAATCTGGATTGTGGTGAGGGGAACAGAGAAAAAAGCTCATTTAGGACCTGCACTTACGAAGGGGTTAGGCAGCTGTATATCAGGGAGTAAACCTTCTGAGAATAAAAACAGCTGGAGCTTGTTAAAGTAATTACACAGGGGAAAGGATAATGTACTGGGAACTCCTCAGAAGAATCTGATTTGTCGGTGAGGGGGGAGAGAGATAAAAGCTCATTTAGGAACGACATGAACATGCTGCGTAGGTAGCTGTTTATCAGTAAATATCTCCACTGAGATTAAGAAAAGCAGTAGCTTAATAAATTAAGTACTTCCTGGTATGGTTACTGTACTGGTAACTCCCCAAAAGAATCTGGATTGTGGTGATGGGAACAGAGAAAAAAGCTCATTTAGGACCTGTACTTACGAAGCAGGTAGGCAGCTGTTATATCAGGGAGTAAACCTTCTGAGAATAAAAACAGCTGGAGCTTGTTGAGGTAATTACACAGGGGGGAAAGGATAATGTACTGGGAACTCCTCAGAAGAATCTGATTTGTGGTGAGGGGGAGAGAGATAAAAGCTCATTTAGAACGACATGAACATGCTGCGTAGGTAGCTGTTTATCAGTAAATATCTCCACTGAGATTAAGAAAAGCAGTAGCTTAATAAATTAAGTACTTCCTGGTATGGTTACTGTACTGGTAACTCCCCAAAAGAATCTGGATTGTGGTGAGGGAACAGAGAAAAAAAGCTCATTTAGGACCTGCACTTACGAAGGGGGTAGGCAGCTGTATATCAGGGAGTAAACCTTCTGAGAATAAAAACAGCTGGAGCTTGTTAAGGTAATTACACAGGAGAAAGGATAAAGTACTGGGAACTCCTCAGAAGAATCTGATTTGTGTTGAGGGGGAGAGAGATAAAAGCTCATTTAGGAACGACATGAACATGCTGCGTAGGTAGCTGTTTATCAGTAAATATCTCCACTGAGCTTTAGAAAAGCAGTAGCTTAATAAATTAAGTACTTCCTGGTATGGTTACTGTACTGGTAACTCCCCCAAAAGAATCTGGATTGTGGTGAGGGAACAGAGAAAAAAGCTCATTTAGGACCTGCACTTACGAAGGGGGTAGGCAGCTGTATATCAGGGAGTAAAGCTTCTGAGAATATAAACAGCTGCAGCTTGTTAAGGTAATTACACAGGGGAAAGGATAATGTACTGGGAACTCCTCAGAAGAATCTGATTTGTGGTGAGGGGAGAGAGATAAAAGCTCATTTAGGAACGACATGAACATGCTGCGTAGGTAGCTGTTTATCAGTAAATATCTCCACTGAGATTAAGAAAAGCAGTAGCTTAATAAATTAAGTACTTCCTGGTATGGTTACTGTACTGGTAACTCCCCAGAAGAATCTGGATTGTTGTGAGGGAACAGAGAAAAAAGCTCATTTAGGACCTGCACTTACGAAGGGGGTAGGCAGCTGTATATCAGGGCGTAAAGCTTCTGAGAATAAAAACAGCTGCAGCTTGTTAAGGTAATTACACAGGGGAAGGATAATGTACTGGGAACTCCTCAGAAGAATCTGATTTGTGGTGAGGGGAGAGAGATAAAAGCTCATTTAGGAACGACATGAACATGCTGCGTAGGTAGCTGTTTATCAGTAAATATCTCCACTGAGATTAAGAAAAGCAGTAGCTTAATAAATTAAGTACTTCCTGGTATGGTTACTGTACTGGTAACTCCCCAAAAGAATCTGGATTGTGGTGAGGGAACAGAGAAAAAAAGCTCATTTAGGACCTGCACTTACGAAGGGGGTAGGCAGCTGTATATCAGGGAGTAAACCTTCTGAGAATAAAAACAGCTGGAGCTTGTTAAGGTAATTACACAGGAGAAAGGATAAAGTACTGGGAACTCCTCAGAAGAATCTGATTTGTGTTGAGGGGAGAGAGATAAAAGCTCATTTAGGAACGACATGAACATGCTGCGTAGGTAGCTGTTTATCAGTAAATATCTCCACTGAGCTTTAGAAAAGCAGTAGCTTAATAAATTAAGTACTTCCTGGTATGGTTACTGTACTGGTAACTCCCCAAAAGAATCTGGATTGTGGTGAGGGAACAGAGAAAAAAGCTCATTTAGGACCTGCACTTACGAAGGGGGTAGGCAGCTGTATATCAGGGAGTAAAGCTTCTGAGAATAAAAACAGCTGCAGCTTGTTAAGGTAATTACACAGGGGAAAGGATAATGTACTGGGAACTCCTCAGAAGAATCTGATTTGTGGTGAGGGGAGAGAGATAAAAGCTCATTTAGGAACGACATGAACATGCTGCGTAGGTAGCTGTTTATCAGTAAATATCTCCACTGAGATTAAGAAAAGCAGTAGCTTAATAAATTAAGTACTTCCTGGTATGGTTACTGTACTGGTAACTCCCCAAAAGAATCTGGATTGTGGTGAGGGAACAGAGAAAAAAGCTCATTTAGGACCTGCACTTACGAAGGGGTTAGGCAGCTGTATATCAGGGAGTAAACCTTCTGAGAATAAAAACAGCTGGAGCTTGTTAAAGTAATTACACAGGGGAAAGGATAATGTACTGGGAACTCCTCAGAAGAATCTGATTTGTGGTGAGGGGAGAGAGATAAAAGCTCATTTAGGAACGACATGAACATGCTGCGTAGGTAGCTGTTTATCAGTAAATATCTCCACTGAGATTAAGAAAAGCAGTAGCTTAATAAATTAAGTACTTCCTGGTATGGTTACTGTACTGGTAACTCCCCAAAAGAATCTGGATTGTGGTGAGGGAACAGAGAAAAAATCTCATTTAGGACCTGTACTTACGAAGCGGGTAGGCAGCTGTATATCAGGGAGTAAACCTTCTGAGAATAAAAACAGCTGGAGCTTGTTGAGGTAATTACACAGGGGAAAGGATAATGTACTGGGAACTCCTCAGAAGAATCTGATTTGTGGTGAGGGGAGAGAGATAAAAGCTCATTTAGGAACGACATGAACATGCTGCGTAGGTAGCTGTTTATCAGTAAATATCTCCACTGAGATTAAGAAAAGCAGTAGCTTAATAAATTAAGTACTTCCTGGTATGGTTACTGTACTGGTAACTCCCCAAAAGAATCTGGATTGTGGTGAGGGAACAGAGAAAAAAAGCTCATTTAGGACCTGCACTTACGAAGGGGGTAGGCAGCTGTATATCAGGGAGTAAACCTTCTGAGAATAAAAACAGCTGGAGCTTGTTAAGGTAATTACACAGGAGAAAGGATAAAGTACTGGGAACTCCTCAGAAGAATCTGATTTGTGTTGAGGGGAGAGAGATAAAAGCTCATTTAGGAACGACATGAACATGCTGCGTAGGTAGCTGTTTATCAGTAAATATCTCCACTGAGCTTTAGAAAAGCAGTAGCTTAATAAATTAAGTACTTCCTGGTATGGTTACTGTACTGGTAACTCCCCAAAAGAATCTGGATTGTGGTGAGGGAACAGAGAAAAAAGCTCATTTAGGACCTGCACTTACGAAGGGGGTAGGCAGCTGTATATCAGGGAGTAAAGCTTCTGAGAATAAAAACAGCTGCAGCTTGTTAAGGTAATTACACAGGGGAAAGGATAATGTACTGGGAACTCCTCAGAAGAATCTGATTTGTGGTGAGGGGGAGAGAGATAAAAGCTCATTTAGGAACGACATGAACATGCTGCGTAGGTAGCTGTTTATCAGTAAATATCTCCACTGAGATTAAGAAAAGCAGTAGCTTAATAAATTAAGTACTTCCTGGTATGGTTACTGTACTGGTAACTCCCCAGAAGAATCTGGATTGTTGTGAGGGAACAGAGAAAAAAGCTCATTTAGGACCTGCACTTACGAAGGGGGTAGGCAGCTGTATATCAGGGCGTAAAGCTTCTGAGAATA
The DNA here is from genome assembly GCF_023159225.1 of Perognathus longimembris pacificus. Lineage (NCBI taxonomy): Eukaryota > Metazoa > Chordata > Mammalia > Rodentia > Heteromyidae > Perognathus > Perognathus longimembris. The sequence continues at coordinate 41,541 of NW_025961159.1, read as the reverse complement.
AAAACAGCTGCAGCTTGTTAAGGTAATTACACAGGGGAAGGATAATGTACTGGGAACTCCTCAGAAGAATCTGATTTGTGGTGAGGGGAGAGAGATAAAAGCTCATTTAGGAACGACATGAACATGCTGCGTAGGTAGCTGTTTATCAGTAAATATCTCCACTGAGATTAAGAAAAGCAGTAGCTTAATGAATTAAGTACTTCCTGGTATGGTTACTGTACTGGTAACTCCCCAAAAGAATCTGGATTGTGGTGAGGGAACAGAGAAAAAAGCTCATTTAGGACCTGCACTTACGAAGCGGGTAGGCAGCTGTATATCAGGGAGTAAACCTTCTGAGAATAAAAACAGCTGGAGCTTGTTAAGGTAATTACACAGGGGAAAGGATAATGTACTGGGAACTCCTCAGAAGAATCTGATTTGTGGTGAGGGGAGAGAGATAAAAGCTCATTTAGGAACGACATGAACATGCTGCGTAGGTAGCTGTTTATCAGTAAATATCTCCACTGAGATTAAGAAAAGCAGTAGCTTAATAAATTAAGTACTTCCTGGTATGGTTACTGTACTGGTAACTCCCCAAAAGAATCTGGATTGTGGTGAGGGAACAGAGAAAAAAAGCTCATTTAGGACCTGCACTTACGAAGGGGGTAGGCAGCTGTATATCAGGGAGTAAACCTTCTGAGAATAAAAACAGCTGGAGCTTGTTAAGGTAATTACACAGGAGAAAGGATAAAGTACTGGGAACTCCTCAGAAGAATCTGATTTGTGGTGAGGGGAGAGAGATAAAAGCTCATTTAGGAACGACATGAACATGCTGCGTAGGTAGCAGTTTATCAGTAAATATCTCCACTGAGCTTTAAAAAAGCAGTATCTTAATAAATTAAGTACTTCCTGGTATGGTTACTGTACTGGTAACTCCCCAAAAGAATCTGGATTGTGGTGAGGGAACAGAGAAAAAAGCTCATTTAGGACCTGCACTTACGAAGGGGGTAGGCAGCTGTATATCAGGGAGTAAAGCTTCTGAGAATAAAAACAGCTGCAGCTTGTTAAGGTAATTACACAGGGGAAAGGATAATGTACTGGGAACTCCTCAGAAGAATCTGATTTGTGGTGAGGGAAGAGAGATAAAAGCTCATTTAGGAACGACATGAACATGCTGCGTAGGTAGCTGTTTATCAGTAAATATCTCCACTGAGATTAAGAAAAGCAGTAGCTTAATAAATTAATACTTCCTGGTATGGTTACTGTACTGGTAACTCCCCAAAAGAATCTGGATTGTGGTGAGGCAACAGAGAAAAAAGCTCATTTAGGACCTGCACTTACGAAGGGGGTAGGCAGCTGTATATCAGGGACTAAACCTTCTGAGAATAAAAACAGCTGGAGCTTGTTAAGGTAATTACACAGGGGAAAGGATAATGTACTGGGAACTCCTCAGAAGAATCTGATTTGTGGTGAGGGGAGAGAGATAAAAGCTCATTTAGGAACGACATGAACATGCTGCGTAGGTAGCTGTTTATCAGTAAATATCTCCACTGAGATTAAGAAAAGCAGTAGCTTAATAAATTAAGTACTTCCTGGTATGGTTACTGTACTGGTAACTCCCCAAAAGAATCTGGATTGTGGTGAGGGAACAGAGAAAAAAGCTCATTTAGGACCTGCAGTTACGAAGGGGGTAGGCAGCTGTATATCAGGGCGTAAAGCTTCTGAGATTAAAAACAGCTGCATCTTGTTAAGGTAATTACACAGGGGAAAGGATAATGTACTGGGAACTCCTCAGAAGAATCTGATTTGTGGTGAGGGGAGAGAGATAAAAGCTCATTTAGGAACGACATGAACATGCTGCGTAGGTAGCTGTTTATCAGTAAATATCTCCACTGAGATTAAGAAAAGCAGTAGCTTAATAAATTAAGTACTTCCTGGTATGGTTACTGTACTGGTAACTCCCCAAAAGAATCTGGATTGTGGTGAGGGAACAGAGAAAAAAGCTCATTTAGGACCTGCACTTACGAAGGGGGTAGGCAGCTGTATATCAGGGAGTAAACCTTCTGAGAATAAAAACAGCTGGAGCTTGTTAAGGTAATTACACAGGGGAAAGGATAATGTACTGGGAACTCCTCGGAAGAATCTGATTTGTGGTGAGGGGAGAGAGATAAAAGCTCATTTAGGAACGACATGAACATGCTGCGTAGGTAGCTGTTTATCAGTAAATATCTCCACTGAGATTAAGAAAAGCAGTAGCTTAATAAATTAAGTACTTCCCGGTATGGTTACTGTACTGGTAACTCCCCAAAAGAATCTGGATTGTGGTGAGGGAACAGAGAAAAAAAGCTCATTTAGGACCTGCACTTACGAAGGGGGTAGGCAGCTGTATATCAGGGAGTAAACCTTCTGAGAATAAAAACAGCTGGAGCTTGTTAAGGTAATTACACAGGAGAAAGGATAAAGTACTGGGAACTCCTCAGAAGAATCTGATTTGTGGTGAGGGGAGAGAGATAAAAGCTCATTTAGGAACGACATGAATATGCTGCGTAGGTAGCTGTTTATCAGTAAATATCTCCATTGAGCTTTAGAAAAGCAGTAGCTTAATAAATTAAGTACTTCCTGGTATGGTTACTGTACTGGTAACTCCCCAAAAGAATCTGGATTGTGGTGAGGGAACAGAGAAAAAAGCTCATTTAGGACCTGCACCTACGAAGGGGGTAGGCAGCTGTATATCAGGGAGTAAAGCTTCTGAGAATAAAAACAGCTGCATCTTGTTAAGGTAATTACACAGGGGAAAGGATAATGTACTGGGAACTCCTCAGAAGAATCTGATTTGTGGTGAGGGGAGAGAGATAAAAGCTCATTTAGGAACGACATGAACATGCTGCGTAGGTAGCTGTTTATCAGTAAATATCTCCACTGAGATTAAGAAAAGCAGTAGCTTAATAAATTAAGTACTTCCTGGTATGGTTACTGTACTGGTAACTCCCCAAAAGAATCTGGATTGTGGTGAGGCAACAGAGAAAAAAGCTCATTTAGGAATTGCACTTACGAAGGGGGTAGGCAGCTGTATATCAGGGACTAAACCTTCTGAGAATAAAAACAGCTGGAGCTTGTTAAGGTAATTACACAGGGGAAAGGATAATGTACTGGGAACTCCTCAGAAGAATCTGATTTGTGGTGAGGGGAGAGAGATAAAAGCTCATTTAGGAACGACATGAACATGCTGCGTAGGTAGCTGTTTATCAGTAAATATCTCCACTGAGATTAAGAAAAGCAGTAGCTTAATAAATTAAGTACTTACTGGTATGGTTACTGTACTGGTAACTCCCCAAAAGAATCTGGATTGTGGTGAGGGAACAGAGAAAAAAGCTCATTTAGGACCTGCAGTTACGAAGGGGGTAGGCAGCTGTATATCAGGGCGTAAAGCTTCTGAGATTAAAAACAGCTGCATCTTGTTAAGGTAATTACACAGGGGAAAGGATAATGTACTGGGAACTCCTCAGAAGAATCTGATTTGTGGTGAGGGGAGAGAGATAAAAGCTCATTTAGGAACGACATGAACATGCTGCGTAGGTAGCTGTTTATCAGTAAATATCTCCACTGAGATTAAGAAAAGCAGTAGCTTAATAAATTAAGTACTTCCTGGTATGGTTACTGTACTGGTAACTCCCCAAAAGAATCTGGATTGTGGTGAGGGAACAGAGAAAAAAGCTCATTTAGGACCTGCACTTACGAAGGGGGTAGGCAGCTGTATATCAGGGAGTAAACCTTCTGAGAATAAAAACAGCTGGAGCTTGTTAAGGTAATTACACAGGGGAAAGGATAATGTACTGGGAACTCGTCGGAAGAATCTGATTTGTGGTGAGGGGAGAGAGATAAAAGCTCATTTAGGAACGACATGAACATGCTGCGTAGGTAGCTGTTTATCAGTAAATATCTCCACTGAGATTAAGAAAAGCAGTAGCTTAATAAATTAAGTACTTCCCGGTATGGTTACTGTACTGGTAACTCCCCAAAAGAATCTGGATTGTGGTGAGGGAACAGAGAAAAAAAGCTCATTTAGGACCTGCACTTACGAAGGGGGTAGGCAGCTGTATATCAGGGAGTAAACCTTCTGAGAATAAAAACAGCTGGAGCTTGTTAAGGTAATTACACAGGAGAAAGGATAAAGTACTGGGAACTCCTCAGAAGAATCTGATTTGTGGTGAGGGGAGAGAGATAAAAGCTCATTTAGGAACGACATGAACATGCTGCGTAGGTAGCTGTTTATCAGTAAATATCTCCATTGAGCTTTAGAAAAGCAGTAGCTTAATAAATTAAGTACTTCCTGGTATGGTTACTGTACTGGTAACTCCCCAAAAGAATCTGGATTGTGGTGAGGGAACAGAGAAAAAAGCTCATTTAGGACCTGCACCTACGAAGGGGGTAGGCAGCTGTATATCAGGGAGTAAAGCTTCTGAGAATAAAAACAGCTGCATCTTGTTAAGGTAATTACACAGGGGAAAGGATAATGTACTGGGAACTCCTCAGAAGAATCTGATTTGTGGTGAGGGGAGAGAGATAAAAGCTCATTTAGGAACGACATGAACATGCTGCGTAGGTAGCTGTTTATCAGTAAATATCTCCACTGAGATTAAGAAAAGCAGTAGCTTAATAAATTAAGTACTTCCTGGTATGGTTACTGTACTGGTAACTCCCCAAAAGAATCTGGTTTGTGGTGAGGGAACAGAGAAAAAAGCTCATATAGGACCTGCACTTACGAAGGGGGTAGGCAGCTGTATATCAGGGAGTAAACCTTCTGAGAATAAAAACAGCTGGAGCTTGTTAAGGTAATTACACAGGGGAAAGGATAATGTACTGGGAACTCCTCAGAAGAATCTGATTTGTGGTGAGGGGAGAGAGATAAAAGCTCATTTAGGAACGACATGAACATGCTGCGTAGGTAGCTGTTTATCAGTAAATATCTCCACTGAGATTAAGAAAAGCAGTAGCTTAATAAATTAAGTACTTCCTGGTATGGTTACTGTACTGGTAACTCCCCAAAAGAATCTGGATTGTGGTGAGGGAAGAGAGAACAAAGCTCATTTAGGACCTGCGCTTCTGAAGGGGGTAGGCAGCTGTATATCAGGGAGTAAACCTTCTGAGAATAAAAACAGCTGCAGCTTGTTAAGGTAATTACACAGGGGAAAGGATAATGTACTGGGAACTCCTCAGAAGAATCTGATTTGTGGTGAGGGGAGAGAGATAAAAGCTCATTTAGGAACGACATGAACATGCTGCGTAGGTAGCTGTTTATCAGTAAATATCTCCACTGAGATTAAGAAAAGCAGTAGCTTAATAAATTAAGTACTTCCTGGTATGGTTACTGTACTGGTAACTCCCCAAAAGAATCTGGATTGTGGTGAGGGAACAGAGAAAAAAGCTCATTTAGGACCTGCACTTACGAAGGGGGTAGGCAGCTGTATATCAGGGAGTAAAGCTTCTGAGAATAAAAACAGCTGCAGCTTGTTAAGGTAATTACACAGGGGAAAGGATAATGTACTGGGAACTCCTCAGAAGAATCTGATTTGTGGTGAGGGGAGAGAGATAAAAGCTCATTTAGGAACGACATGAACATGCTGCGTAGGTAGCTGTTTATCAGTAAATATCTACACTGAGATTAAGAAAAGCAGTAGCTTAATAAATTAAGTACTTCCTGGTATGGTTACTGTACTGGTAACTCCCCAAAAGAATCTGGATTGTGGTGAGGGAACAGAGAAAAAAGCTCATTTAGGACCTGCACTTACGAAGGTGGTAGGCAGCTGTATATCAGGGAGTAAACCTTCTGAGAATAAAAACAGCTGGAGCTTCTTAAGGTAATTACACAGGAGAAAGGATAAAGTACTGGGAACTCCTCAGAAGAATCTGATTTGTGGTGAGGGGAGAGAGATAAAAGCTCATTTAGGAACGACATGAACATGCTGCGTAGATAGCTGTTTATCAGTAAATATCTCCACTGAGATTAAGAAAAGCAGTAGCTTAATAAATTAAGTACTTCCTGGTATGGTTACTGTACTGGTAACTCCCCAAAAGAATCTGGATTGTGGTGAGGGAACAGAGAAAAAAGCTCATTTAGGACCTGCACTTACGAAGGGGGTAGGCAGCTGTATATCAGGGAGTAAACCTTCTGAGAATAAAAACAGCTGGAGCTTGTTAAGGTAATTACACAGGGGAAAGGATAATGTACTGGGAACTCCTCAGAAGAATCTGATTTGTGGTGAGGGGAGAGAGATAAAAGCTCATTTAGGAACGACATGAACATGCTGCGTAGGTAGCTGTTTATCAGTAAATATCTCCACTGAGATTAAGAAAAGCAGTAGCTTAATAAATTAAGTACTTCCGGGTATGGTTACTGTACTGGTAACTCCCCAAAAGAATCTGGATTGTGGTGAGGGAAGAGAGAACAAAGCTCATTTAGGACCTGCACTTACGAAGGGGGTAGGCAGCTGTATATCAGGGAGTAAACCTTCTGAGAATAAAAACAGCTGCAGCTTGTTAAGGTAATTACACAGGGGAAAGGATAATGTACTGGGAACTCCTCAGAAGAATCTGATTTGTGGTGAGGGGAGAGAGATAAAAGCTCATTTAGGAACGACATGAACATGCTGCGTAGGTAGCTGTTTATCAGTAAATATCTCCACTGAGATTAAGAAAAGCAGTAGCTTAATAAATTAAGTACTTCCTGGTATGGTTACTGTACTGGTAACTCCCCAAAAGAATCTGGATTGTGGTGAGGGAACAGAGAAAAAAGCTCATTTAGGACCTGCACTTACGAAGGGGGTAGGCAGCTGTATATCAGGGAGTAAAGCTTCTGAGAATAAAAACAGCTGCAGCTTGTTAAGGTAATTACACAGGGGAAAGGATAATGTACTGGGAACTCCTCAGAAGAATCTGATTTGTGGTAAGGGGAGAGAGATAAAAGCTCATTTAGGAACGACATGAACATGCTGCGTAGGTAGCTGTTTATCAGTAAATATCTACACTGAGATTAAGAAAAGCAGTAGCTTAATAAATTAAGTACTTCCTGGTATGGTTACTGTACTGGTAACTCCCCAAAAGAATCTGGATTGTGGTGAGGGAACAGAGAAAAAAGCTCATTTAGGACCTGCACTTACGAAGGGGGTAGGCAGCTGTATATCAGGGAGTAAACCTTCTGAGAATAAAAACAGCTGGAGCTTGTTAAGGTAATTACACAGGAGAAAGGATAAAGTACTGGGAACTCCTCAGAAGAATCTGATTTGTGGTGAGGGGAGAGAGATAAAAGCTCATTTAGGAACGACATGAACATGCTGCGTAGGTAGCTGTTTATTAGTAAATATCTCCACTGAGCTTTAGAAAAGCAGTAGCTTAATAAATTAAGTACTTCCTGGTATGGTTACTGTACTGGTAACTCCCTAAAAGAATCTGGATTTTGGTGAGGGAACAGAGAAAAAAGCTCATTTAGGACCTGCACTTTCGAAGGGGGTAGGCAGCTGCATATCAGGGAGTAAAGCTTCTGAGAATAACAACAGCTGGAGCTTGTTAAGGTAGTTACACAGGGGAAAGGATAATGTACTGGGAACTCCTCAGAAGAATCTGATTTGTGGTGAGGGGAGAGAGATAAAAGCTCATTTAGGAACGACATGAACATGCTGCGTAGGTAGCTGTTTATCAGTAAATATCTCCACTGAGCTTTAGAAAAGCAGTAGCTTAATAAATTAAGTACTTCCTGGTATGGTTACTGTACTGGTAACTCCCCAAAAGAATCTGGATTGTGGTGAGGGAACAGAGAAAAAAGCTCATTTAGGACCTGCACTTACGAAGGGGGTAGGCAGCTGTATATCAGGGAGTAAAGCTTCTGAGAATAAAAACAGCTGCTGCTTGTTAAGGTAATTACACAGGGGAAAGGATAATGTACTGGGAACTCCTCAGAAGAATCTGATTTGTGGTGAGGGGAGAGAGATAAAAGCTCATTTAGGAACGACATGAACATGCTGCGTAGGTAGCTGTTTATCAGTAAATATCTCCACTGAGATTAAGAAAAGCAGTAGCTTAATAAATTAAGTACTTCCTGGTATGGTTACTGTACTGGTAACTCCCTAAAAGAATCTGGATTTTGGTGAGGGAACAGAGAAAAAAGCTCATTTAGGACCTGCACTTTCGAAGGGGGTAGGCAGCTGCATATCAGGGAGTAAAGCTTCTGAGAATAACAACAGCTGGAGCTTGTTAAGGTAATTACACAGGGGAAAGGATAATGTACTGGGAACTCCTCAGAAGAATCTGATTTGTGGTGAGGGGAGAGAGATAAAAGCTCATTTAGGAACGACATGAACATGCTGCGTAGGTAGCTGTTTATCAGTAAATATCTCCACTGAGATTAAGAAAAGCAGTAGCTTAATAAATTAAGTACTTCCTGGTATGGTTACTGTACTGGTAACTCCCCAAAAGAATCTGGATTGTGGTGAGGGAACAGAGAAAAAAGCTCATTTAGGACCTGCACTTACGAAGGGGGTAGGCAGCTGTATATCAGGGAGTAAAGCTTCTGAGAATAAAAACAGCTGGAGCTTGTTAAGGTAATTACACAGGGGAAAGGATAAAGTACTGGGAACTCCTCAGAAGAATCTGATTTGTGGTGAGGGGAGAGAGATAAAAGCTCATTTAGGAACGACATGAACATGCTGCGTAGGTAGCTGTTTATCAGTAAATATCTCCACTGAGCTTTAGAAAAGCAGTAGCTTAATAAATTAAGTACTTCCTGGTATGGTTACTGTACTGGTAACTCCCCAAAAGAATCTGGATTGTGGTGAGGGAACAAAGAAAAAAGCTCATTTAGGACCTGCACTTACGAAGGGGGTAGGCAGCTGTATATCAGGGAGTAAAGCTTCTGAGAATAAATACAGCTGCAGCTTGTTAAGGTAATTACACAGGGGAATGGATAATGTACTGGGAACTCCTCAGAAGAATCTGATTTGTGGTGAGGGGAGAGAGATAAAAGCTCATTTAGGAACGACATGAACATGCTGCGTAGGTAGCTGTTTATCAGTAAATATCTACACTGAGATTAAGAAAAGCAGTAGCTTAATAAATTAAGTACTTCCTGGTATGGTTACTGTACTGGTAACTCCCCAAAAGAATCTGGATTGTGGTGAGGGAACAGAGAAAAAAGCTCATTTAGGACCTGCACTTACGAAGGGGGTAGGCAGCTGTATATCAGGGAGTAAACCTTCTGAGAATAAAAACAGCTGGAGCTTGTTAAGGTAATTACACAGGAGAAAGGATAAAGTACTGGGAACTCCTCAGAAGAATCTGATTTGTGGTGAGGGGAGAGAGATAAAAGCTCATTTAGGAACGACATGAACATGCTGCGTAGGTAGCTGTTTATCAGTAAATATCTCCACTGAGCTTTAGAAAAGCAGTAGCTTAATAAATTAAGTACTTCCTGGTATGGTTACTGTACTGGTAACTCCCCAAAAGAATCTGGATTGTGGTGAGGGAACAGAGAAAAAAGCTCATTTAGGACCTGCACTTACGAAGGGGGTAGGCAGCTGTATATCAGGGAGTAAAGCTTCTGAGAATAAAAACAGCTGCTGCTTGTTAAGGTAATTACACAGGGGAAAGGATAATGTACTGGGAACTCCTCAGAAGAATCTGATTTGTGGTGAGGGGAGAGAGATAAAAGCTCATTTAGGAACGACTTGAACATGCTGCGTAGGTAGCTGTTTATCAGTAAATATCTCCACTGAGATTAAGAAAAGCAGTAGCTTAATAAATTAAGTACTTCCTGGTATGGTTACTGTACTGGTAACTCCCCAAAAGAATCTGGATTTTGGTGAGGGAACAGAGAAAAAAGCTCATTTAGGACCTGCACTTTCGAAGGGGGTAGGCAGCTGCATATCAGGGAGTAAAGCTTCTGAGAATAACAACAGCTGGAGCTTGTTAAGGTAATTACACAGGGGAAAGGATAATGTCCTGGGAACTCCTCAGAAGAATCTGATTTGTGGTGAGGGGAGAGAGATAAAAGCTCATTTAGAAACGACATGAACATGCTGCGTAGGTAGCTGTTTATCAGTAAATATCTCCACTGAGCTTTAGAAAAACAGTAGCTTAATAAATTAAGTACTTCCTGGTATGGTTACTGTACTGGTAACTCCCCAAAAGAATCTGGATTGTGGTGAGGGAACAGAGAAATAATCTCATTTAGGACCTGCACTTACGAAGCGGGTAGGCAGCTGTATATCAGGGAGTAAAGCTTCTGAGAATAAAAACAGCTGCATCTTGTTAAGGTAATTACACAGGGGAAAGGATAATGTACTGGGAACTCCTCAGAAGAATCTGATTTGTGGTGAGGGGAGAGAGATAAAAGCTCATTTAGGAACGACATGAACATGCTTCGTAGGTAGCTGTTTATCAGTGAATATCTCCACTGAGATTAAGAAAAGCAGTTGCTTAATAAATTAAGTACTTCCTGGTATGGTTACTGTACTGGTAACTCCCCAAAAGAATCTGGATTGTGGTGAGGGAACAGAGAAAAAAGCTCATTTAGGACCTGCACTTACGAAGGGGGTAGGCAGCTGTATATCAGGGAGTAAACCTTCTGAGAATAAAAACAGCTGGAGCTTGTTAAGGTAATTACACAGGGGAAAGGATAATGTACTGGGAACTCCTCAGAAGAATCTGATTTGTGGTGAGGGGAGAGAGATAAAAGCTCATTTAGGAACGACATGACCATGCTGCGTAGGTAGCTCTTTATCAGTAAATATCTCCACTGAGATTAAGAAAAGCAGTAGCTTAATAAATTAAGTACTTCCTGGTATGGTTACTGTACTGGTAACTCCCCAAAAGAATCTGGATTGTGGTGAGGGAATAGAGAAAAAAGCTCATTTAGGACCTGCACTTACGAAGGGGGTAGGCAGCTGTATATCAGGGAGTAAACCTTCTGAGTATAAAAACAGCTGGAGCTTGTTAAGGTAATTACACAGGAGAAAGGATAAAGTACTGGGAACTCCTCAGAAGAATCTGATTTGTGGTGAGGGGAGAGAGATAAAAGCTCATTTAGGAACGACATGAACATGCTGCGTAGGTAGCTGTTTATCAGTAAATATCTCCACTGAGCTTTAGAAAAGCAGTAGCTTAATAAATTAAGTACTTCCTGGTATGGTTACTGTACTGGTAACTCCCCAAAAGAATCTGGATTGTGGTGAGGGAACAGAGAAAAAATCTCATTTAGGACCTGCACTTACGAAGGGGGTAGGCAGCTGTATATCAGGGAGTAAAGCTTCTGAGAATAAAAACAGCTACATCTTGTTAAGGTAATTACACAGGGGAAAGGATAATGTACTGGGAACTCCTCAGAAGAATCTCATTTGTGGTGAGGGGAGAGAGATAAAAGCTCATTTAGGAACGACATGAACATGCTTCGTAGGTAGCTGTTTATCAGTAAATATCTCCACTGAGATTAAGAAGAGCAGTAGCTTAATAAATTAAGTACTTCCTGGTATGGTTACTGTACTGGTAGCTCCCCAAAAGAATCTGGATTGTGGTGAGGGAACAGAGAAAAAAGCTCATTTAGGACCTGCACTTACGAAGGGGGTAGGCAGCTGTATATCAGGGAGTAAACCTTCTGAGAATAGATACAGCTGGAGCTTGTTAAGGTAATTACACAGGGGAAAGGATAATGTACTGGGACCTCCTCAGAAGAATCTGATTTGTGGTGAGGCGAGAGAGATAAAAGCTCATTTAGGAACGACATGAACATGCTGCGTAGGTGGCTGTTTATCAGTAAAGATCTCCACTGAGATTAAGAAAAGCAGTAGCTTAATAAATTGAGTACTACCTGGTATGGTTACTGTACTGGTAACTCCCCAAAAGAATCTGGATTGTGGTGAGGAACAGAGAAAAAAGCTCATTTAGTACCTGCACTTACGAAGGGGGTAGGCAGCTGTGTATCAGGGAGTAAACCTTCTGAGAATAAAAACAGCTGGAGCTTGCTAAGGTAATTACAGAGGGGAAAGGATAATGTACTGGGAATTCCTCAGAAGAATCTGATTTGTGGTGAGGGGAGAGAGATAAAAGCTCATTTAGGAACGACATGAACATGCTGCGTACGTAGCTGTTTATCAGTAAATATCTCCACTGAGATTAAGAAAAGCAGTAACTTTAAAAATTAGGTACTTCCTGGTATGGTTACTGTACTGGTAACTCCCCAAAAGAATATGGGTTGTGGTGAGGGAACAGAGAAAAAAGCTCATTTAGGACCTGCACTTACGAAGGGGGTAGGCAGCTGTATCTCAGGGAGTAAACCTTCTGAGAATAGATACAGCTGGAGCTTGTTAAGGTAATTAAACAGGGGAAAGGATAATGTACTGGGACCTCCTCAGAAGAATGTGATTTGTGGTGAGGGGAGTGAGATAAAAGCTCATTTAGGAACGACATGAACATGCTGCGTATGTGGCTGTTTATCAGTAAATATCTCCACTGAGATTAAGAAAATCAGTAGCTTAATAAATTAAGTACTTCCTGGTATGGTTACTGTACTGGTAACTCCCCAAAAGAATCTGGATTGTGGTGAGGGAACAGAGAAAACAGCTCATTTAGGACCTGCACTTACGAAGGGGGTAGGCAGCTGTATATCAGGGAGTAAACCTGCTGAGAATAAAACCAGCTGGAGCTTGTTAAGGTAATTACACAGGGGAAAGGATAATGTACTGGGAACTCCTCAGAAGAATCTGATTTTTGGTGAGGGGAGAGAGATAAAAGCTCATTTAGGAACGACATGAACATGCTGCGTAAGTGCTGTTTATCAGTAAATATCTCCACTGAGATTAAGAAAAGCAGTAGTTTAATAAATTTAGTACTTCCTGGTATGGTTACTGTACTGGTAACTCCCCAAAAGAATCTGGATTGTGGTGAGGGAACAGAGAAAACAGCTCATTTAGGACCTGCACTTACGAAGGGGGTAGGCAGCTGTATATCAGGGAGTAAACCTTCTGAGAATAAAACCAGCTGGGGCTTGTTGAGGTAATTACACAGGGGAAAGGATAATGTACTGGGAACTCCTCAGAAGAATCTGATTTGTGGTGAGGGGAGAGAGATAAAAGCTCATTTAGGAAAGACATGAACATGCTGCGTAGGCAGCTGTTTATCAGTAAATATCTCCACTGAGATTAAGAAGAGCAGTAGCTTAATAAATTAAGTACTTCCTGGTATGGTTACTGTACTGGTAGCTCCCCAAAAGAATCTGGATTGTGGTGAGGGAACAGAGAAAAAAGCTCATTTAGGACCTGCACTTACGAAGGGGGTAGGCAGCTGTATATCAGGGAGTAAACCTTCTGAGAATAGATACAGCTGGAGCTTGTTAAGGTAATTACACAGGGGAAAGGATAATGTACTGGGACCTCCTCAGAAGAATCTGATTTGTGGTGAGGGGAGAGAGATAAAAGCTCATTTAGGAACGACATGAACATGCTGCGTAGGTGGCTGTTTATCAGTAAAGATCTCCACTGAGATTAAGAAAAGCAGTAGCTTAATAAATTAAGTACTTCCTGGTATGGTTACTTTACTGGTAACTCCCCAAAAGAATCTGGATTGTGGTGAGGAACAGAGAAAAAAGCTCATTTAGGACCTGCACTTACGAAGGGGGTAGGCAGCTGTGTATCAGGGAGTAAACCTTCTGAGAATAAAAACAGCTGGAGCTTGCTAAGGTAATTACACAGGGGAAAGGATAATGTACTGGGAACTCCTCAGAAGAATCTGATTCGTGGTGAGGGGAGAGAGATAAAAGCTCATTTAGGAACGACATGAACATGCTGCGTACGTAGCTTTTTATCAGTAAATATTTCCACTGAGATTAAGAAAAGCAGTAGCTTAATAAATTAAGTACTTCCTGGTATGGTTACTCTACTGGTAACTCCCCAAATGAATCTGGATTGTGGTGAGGGAACAGAGAAAAAATCTCATTTAGGACCTGCACTTACGAAGGGGGTAGGCAGCTGTATATCAGGGAGTAAAACTTCTGAGAATAAAAACAGCTGGAGCTTGTTAAGGTAATTACACAGGGGAAAGGATAATGTACTGGGAACTCCTCAGAAGAATCTGATTTGTGGTGAGGGGAGAGAGATAAAAGCTCATTCAGGAACGACATGAACATGCTGCGTAGGTAGCTGTTTATCAGTAAATATCTCCACTGAGATTAAGAAAAGCAGTAGCTTAATAAATTAAGTACTTCCTGGTATGGTTACTGTACTGGTAACTCCCCTAAAGAATCTGGATTGTGGTGAGGGAACAGAGAAAAAAGCTCATTTAGGACCTGCACTTACGAAGGGGGTAGGCAGCTGTATATCAGGGAGTAAACCTTCTGAGAATAAAAACAGCTGGAGCTTGTTAAGGTAATTACACAGGGGAAAGGATAATGTACTGGGAACTCCTCAGAAGAATCTGATTTGTTGTGAGGGGAGAGATATAAAACCTCCTTTAAGAACGACATGAACATGCTGCGTATGTAGCTGTTTAATCAGTAAATATCTCCACTGAGATTAAGAAAAGCAGTAGCTTAATAAATTAAGTACTTCCTGGTATGGTTACTGTACTGGTAACTCCCCTAAAGAATCTGGATTGTGGTGAGGGAACAGAGAAAAAAGCTCATTTAGGACCTGCATTTACGAAGGGGGTAGGCAGCTGTATCTCAGGGAGTAAACCTTCTGAGAATAGATACAGCTGGAGCTTGTTAAGGTAATTACACAGGGGAAAGGATAATGTACTGGGACCTCCTCAGAAGAATGTGATTTGTGGTGAGGGGAGTGAGATAAAAGCTCATTTAGGAACGACATGAACATGCTGCGTAGGTGGCTGTTTATCAGTAAATATCTCCACTGAGATTAAGAAAAGCAGTAGCTTAATAAATTAAGTACTTCCTGGTATGGTTACTGTACTGGTAACTCCCCAAAAGAATCTGGATTGTGGTGAGGGAACAGAGAAAACAGCTCATTTAGGACCTGCACTTACGAAGGGGGTAGGCAGCTGTATATCAGGGATTAAACCTTCTGAGAATAAAACCAGCTGGAGCTTGTTAAGGTAATTACACAGGGGAAAGGATAATGTACTGGGAACTCCTCAGAAGAATCTGATTTGTGGTGAGGGGAGAGAGATAAAAGCTCATTTAGGAACGACATGAACATGCTGCGTAAGTGCTGTTTATCAGTAAATATCTCCACTGAGATTAAGAAAAGCAGTAGCTTAATAAATTAAGTACTTCCTGGTATGGTTACTGTACTGGTAACTCCCCAAAAGAATCTGGATTGTGGTGAGGGAACAGAGAAAAAAGCTCATTTAGGACCTGCACTTACGAAGGGGGTAGGCAGCTGTATATCAGGGAGTAAAGCTTCTGAGAATAAAAAAAAATGCAGATTGTTAAGGTAATTACACAGGGGAAAGGATAATGTACTGGGAACTCCTCAGAAGAATCTGATTTGTGGTGAGGGGAGAGAGATAAAAGCTCATTTAGGAACGACATGTACATGCTGCGTAGGTAGCTGTTTATCAGTAAATATCTCCACTGAGATTAAGAAAAGCAGTAGCTTAATAAATTAAGTACTTCCTGGTATGGTTACTGTACTGGTAACTCCCCAAAAGAATCTGGATTGTGGTGAGGGAACAGAGAAAAAAGCTCATTTAGGACCTGCACTTTCGAAGGGGGTAGGCAGCTGTATATCAGGGAGTAAACCTTCTGAGAGTAAAAACAGCTGGAGCTTGTTAAGGTAATTACACAGGGGAAAGGATAATGTACTGGGAACTCCTCAGAAGAATCTGATTTGTGGTGAGGGGAGAGAGATAAAAGCTCATTTAGGAACGACATGAACATGCTGCGTAGGTAGCTGTTTATCAGTAAATATCTCCACTGAGATTAAGAAAAGCAATAGCTTAATAAATTAAGTACTTCCTGGTATGGTTACTGTACTGGTAACTCCCCAAAAGAATCTGGATTGTGGTGAGGGAACAGAGAAAAAAGCTCATTTAGGACCTGCAGTTACGAAGGGGGTAGGCAGCTGTATATCAGGGAGTAAACCTTCTGAGAATAAAAACAGCTGGAGCTTGTTAAGGTAATTACACAGGAGAAAGGATAAAGTACTGGGAACTCCTCTGAAGAATCTGATTTGTGGTGAGGGGAGAGAGATAAAAGCTCATTTAGAAACGACATGAACATGCTGCGTAGGTAGCTGTTTATCAGTAAATATCTCCACTGAGCTTTAGAAAAGCAGTAGCTTAATAAATTAAGTACTTCCTGGTATGGTTACTGTACTGGTAACTCCCCAAAAGAATCTGGATTGTGGTGAGGGAACAGAGAAAAAAGCTCATTTAGGACCTGCACTTTCGAAGGGGGTAGGCAGCTGTATATCAGGGAGTAAAGCTTCTCAGAATAAAAACAGCTGGAGCTTGTTAAGGTAATTACACAGGGGAAAGGATAATGTACTGGGAACTCCTCAGAAGAATCTGATTTGTGGTGAGGGGAGAGAGATAAAAGCTCATTTAGGAACGACATGAACATGCTGCGTAGGTAGCTGTTTATCAGTAAATATCTCCACTGAGCTTTAGAAAAGCAGTAGCTTAATAAATTAAGTACTTCCTGGTATGGTTACTGTACTGGTAACTCCCCAAAAGAATCTGGATTGTGGTGAGGGAACAGAGAAAAAAGCTCATTTAGGACCTGCACTTACGAAGGGGGTAGGCAGCTGTATATCAGGGAGTAAAGCTTCTCAGAATAAAAACAGCTGGACCTTGTTAAGGTAATTACACAGGGGAAAGGATAATGTACTGGGAACTCCTCAGAAGAATCTGATTTGTGGTGAGGGGAGAGAGATAAAAGCTCATTCAGGAACGACATGAACATGCTGCGTAGGTAGCTGTTTATCAGTAAATATCTCCACTGAGATTAAGAAAAGCAGTAGCTTAATAAATTAAGTACTTCCTGGTATGGTTACTGTACTGGTAACTCCCCTAAAGAATCTGGATTGTGGTGAGGGAACAGAGAAAAAAGCTCATTTAGGACCTGCACTTACGAAGGGGGTAGGCAGCTGTATATCAGGGAGTAAACCTTCTGAGAATAAAAACAGCTGGAGCTTGTTAAGGTAATTACACAGGGGAAAGGATAATGTACTGGGACCTCCTCAGAAGAATCTGATTTGTGGTGAGGGGAGAGAGATAAAAGCTCATTTAGGAACGACATGAACATGCTGCGTAGGTGGCTGTTTATCAGTAAAGATCTCCACTGAGATTAAGAAAAGCAGTAGCTTAATAAATTAAGTACTTCCTGGTATGGTTACTTTACTGGTAACTCCCCAAAAGAATCTGGATTGTGGTGAGGAACAGAGAAAAAAGCTCATTTAGGACCTGCACTTACGAAGGGGGTAGGCAGCTGTGTATCAGGGAGTAAACCTTCTGAGAATAAAAACAGCTGGAGCTTGCTAAGGTAATTACACAGGGGAAAGGATAATGTACTGGGAACTCCTCAGAAGAATCTGATTCGTGGTGAGGGGAGAGAGATAAAAGCTCATTTAGGAACGACATGAACATGCTGCGTACGTAGCTTTTTATCAGTAAATATCTCCACTGAGATTAAGAAAAGCAGTAGCTTAATAAATTAAGTACTTCCTGGTATGGTTACTCTACTGGTAACTCCCCAAATGAATCTGGATTGTGGTGAGGGAACAGAGAAAAAATCTCATTTAGGACCTGCACTTACGAAGGGGGTAGGCAGCTGTATATCAGGGAGTAAAACTTCTGAGAATAAAAACAGCTGGAGCTTGTTAAGGTAATTACACAGGGGAAAGGATAATGTACTGGGAACTCCTCAGAAGAATCTGATTTGTGGTGAGGGGAGAGAGATAAAAGCTCATTCAGGAACGACATGAACATGCTGCGTAGGTAGCTGTTTATCAGTAAATATCTCCACTGAGATTAAGAAAAGCAGTAGCTTAATAAATTAAGTACTTCCTGGTATGGTTACTGTACTGGTAACTCCCCTAAAGAATCTGGATTGTGGTGAGGGAACAGAGAAAAAAGCTCATTTAGGACCTGCACTTACGAAGGGGGTAGGCAGCTGTATATCAGGGAGTAAACCTTCTGAGAATAAAAACAGCTGGAGCTTGTTAAGGTAATTACACAGGGGAAAGGATAATGTACTGGGAACTCCTCAGAAGAATCTGATTTGTTGTGAGGGGAGAGATATAAAACCTCCTTTAAGAACGACATGAACATGCTGCGTATGTAGCTGTTTAATCAGTAAATATCTCCACTGAGATTAAGAAAAGCAGTAGCTTAATAAATTAAGTACTTCCTGGTATGGTTACTGTACTGGTAACTCCCCTAAAGAATCTGGATTGTGGTGAGGGAACAGAGAAAAAAGCTCATTTAGGACCTGCATTTACGAAGGGGGTAGGCAGCTGTATCTCAGGGAGTAAACCTTCTGAGAATAGATACAGCTGGAGCTTGTTAAGGTAATTACACAGGGGAAAGGATAATGTACTGGGACCTCCTCAGAAGAATGTGATTTGTGGTGAGGGGAGTGAGATAAAAGCTCATTTAGGAACGACATGAACATGCTGCGTAGGTGGCTGTTTATCAGTAAATATCTCCACTGAGATTAAGAAAAGCAGTAGCTTAATAAATTAAGTACTTCCTGGTATGGTTACTGTACTGGTAACTCCCCAAAAGAATCTGGATTGTGGTGAGGGAACAGAGAAAACAGCTCATTTAGGACCTGCACTTACGAAGGGGGTAGGCAGCTGTATATCAGGGATTAAACCTTCTGAGAATAAAACCAGCTGGAGCTTGTTAAGGTAATTACACAGGGGAAAGGATAATGTACTGGGAACTCCTCAGAAGAATCTGATTTGTGGTGAGGGGAGAGAGATAAAAGCTCATTTAGGAACGACATGAACATGCTGCGTAAGTGCTGTTTATCAGTAAATATCTCCACTGAGATTAAGAAAAGCAGTAGCTTAATAAATTAAGTACTTCCTGGTATGGTTACTGTACTGGTAACTCCCCAAAAGAATCTGGATTGTGGTGAGGGAACAGAGAAAACAGCTCATTTAGGACCTGCACTTACGAAGGGGGTAGGCAGCTGTATATCAGGGATTAAACCTTCTGAGAATAAAACCAGCTGGAGCTTGTTAAGGTAATTACACAGGGGAAAGGATAATGTACTGGGAACTCCTCAGAAGAATCTGATTTGTGGTGAGGGGAGAGAGATAAAAGCTCATTTAGGAACGACATGAACATGCTGCGTAAGTGCTGTTTATCAGTAAATATCTCCACTGAGATTAAGAAAAGCAGTAGCTTAATAAATTAAGTACTTCCTGGTATGGTTACTGTACTGGTAACTCCCCAAAAGAATCTGGATTGTGGTGAGGGAACAGAGAAAAAAGCTCATTTAGGACCTGCACTTACGAAGGGGGTAGGCAGCTGTATATCAGGGAGTAAAGCTTCTGAGAATAAAAAAAAATGCAGATTGTTAAGGTAATTACACAGGGGAAAGGATAATGTACTGGGAACTCCTCAGAAGAATCTGATTTGTGGTGAGGGGAGAGAGATAAAAGCTCATTTAGGAACGACATGTACATGCTGCGTAGGTAGCTGTTTATCAGTAAATATCTCCACTGAGATTAAGAAAAGCAGTAGCTTAATAAATTAAGTACTTCCTGGTATGGTTACTGTACTGGTAACTCCCCAAAAGAATCTGGATTGTGGTGAGGGAACAGAGAAAAAAGCTCATTTAGGACCTGCACTTTCGAAGGGGGTAGGCAGCTGTATATCAGGGAGTAAACCTTCTGAGAGTAAAAACAGCTGGAGCTTGTTAAGGTAATTACACAGGGGAAAGGATAATGTACTGGGAACTCCTCAGAAGAATCTGATTTGTGGTGAGGGGAGAGAGATAAAAGCTCATTTAGGAACGACATGAACATGCTGCGTAGGTAGCTGTTTATCAGTAAATATCTCCACTGAGATTAAGAAAAGCAATAGCTTAATAAATTAAGTACTTCCTGGTATGGTTACTGTACTGGTAACTCCCCAAAAGAATCTGGATTGTGGTGAGGGAACAGAGAAAAAAGCTCATTTAGGACCTGCAGTTACGAAGGGGGTAGGCAGCTGTATATCAGGGAGTAAACCTTCTGAGAATAAAAACAGCTGGAGCTTGTTAAGGTAATTACACAGGAGAAAGGATAAAGTACTGGGAACTCCTCTGAAGAATCTGATTTGTGGTGAGGGGAGAGAGATAAAAGCTCATTTAGAAACGACATGAACATGCTGCGTAGGTAGCTGTTTATCAGTAAATATCTCCACTGAGCTTTAGAAAAGCAGTAGCTTAATAAATTAAGTACTTCCTGGTATGGTTACTGTACTGGTAACTCCCCAAAAGAATCTGGATTGTGGTGAGGGAACAGAGAAAAAAGCTCATTTAGGACCTGCACTTTCGAAGGGGGTAGGCAGCTGTATATCAGGGAGTAAAGCTTCTCAGAATAAAAACAGCTGGAGCTTGTTAAGGTAATTACACAGGGGAAAGGATAATGTACTGGGAACTCCTCAGAAGAATCTGATTTGTGGTGAGGGGAGAGAGATAAAAGCTCATTTAGGAACGACATGAACATGCTGCGTAGGTAGCTGTTTATCAGTAAATATCTCCACTGAGCTTTAGAAAAGCAGTAGCTTAATAAATTAAGTACTTCCTGGTATGGTTACTGTACTGGTAACTCCCCAAAAGAATCTGGATTGTGGTGAGGGAACAGAGAAAAAAGCTCATTTAGGACCTGCACTTACGAAGGGGGTAGGCAGCTGTATATCAGGGAGTAAAGCTTCTCAGAATAAAAACAGCTGGACCTTGTTAAGGTAATTACACAGGGGAAAGGATAATGTACTGGGAACTCCTCAGAAGAATCTGATTTGTGGTGAGGGGAGAGAGATAAAAGCTCATTCAGGAACGACATGAACATGCTGCGTAGGTAGCTGTTTATCAGTAAATATCTCCACTGAGATTAAGAAAAGCAGTAGCTTAATAAATTAAGTACTTCCTGGTATGGTTACTGTACTGGTAACTCCCCTAAAGAATCTGGATTGTGGTGAGGGAACAGAGAAAAAAGCTCATTTAGGACCTGCACTTACGAAGGGGGTAGGCAGCTGTATATCAGGGAGTAAACCTTCTGAGAATAAAAACAGCTGGAGCTTGTTAAGGTAATTACACAGGGGAAAGGATAATGTACTGGGAACTCCTCAGAAGAATCTGATTTGTTGTGAGGGGAGAGATATAAAAGCTCCTTTAAGAACGACATGAACATGCTGCGTATGTAGCTGTTTAATCAGTAAATATCTCCACTGAGATTAAGAAAAGCAGTAGCTTAATAAATTAAGTACTTCCTGGTATGGTTACTGTACTGGTAACTCCCCTAAAGAATCTGGATTGTGGTGAGGGAACAGAGAAAAAAGCTCATTTAGGACCTGCACTTACGAAGGGGCTAGGCAGCTGTATATCAGGGAGTAAAGCTTCTCAGAATAAAAACAGCTGGACCTTGTTAAGGTAATTACACAGGGGAAAGGATAATGTACTGGGAACTCCTCAGAAGAATCTGATTTGTGGTGAGGGGAGAGAGATAAAAGCTCATTCAGGAACGACATGAACATGCTGCGTAGGTAGCTGTTTATCAGTAAATATCTCCACTGAGATTAAGAAAAGCAGTAGCTTAATAAATTAAGTACTTCCTGGTATGGTTACTGTACTGGTAACTCCCCTAAAGAATCTGGATTGTGGTGAGGGAACAGAGAAAAAAGCTCATTTAGGACCTGCACTTACGAAGGGGGTAGGCAGCTGTATATCAGGGAGTAAACCTTCTGAGAATAAAAACAGCTGGAGCTTGTTAAGGTAATTACACAGGGGAAAGGATAATGTACTGGGAACTCCTCAGAAGAATCTGATTTGTTGTGAGGGGAGAGATATAAAAGCTCCTTTAAGAACGACATGAACATGCTGCGTATGTAGCTGTTTAATCAGTAAATATCTCCACTGAGATTAAGAAAAGCAGTAGCTTAATAAATTAAGTACTTCCTGGTATGGTTACTGTACTGGTAACTCCCCTAAAGAATCTGGATTGTGGTGAGGGAACAGAGAAAAAAGCTCATTTAGGACCTGCACTTACGAAGGGGCTAGGCAGCTGTATATCAGGGAGTAAACCTACTGAGAATAAAAACAGCTGGAGCTTGTTAAGGTAATTACACAGGGGAATGGATAATGTACTGGGAACTCCTTAGAAGAATCTGATTTGTGGTGAGAGGAGAGAGATAAAAGCTCATTTAAGAACGACATGAACATGCTGCGTAGGTAGCTGTTTATCAGTAAATATCTCCACTGAGATTAAGAAAAGCAGTAACTTTAAAAATTAGGTACTTCCTGGTATGGTTACTGTACTGGTAACTCCCCAAAAGAATATGGGTTGTGGTGAGGGAACAGAGAAAAAAGCTCATTTAGGACCTGCACTTACGAAGGGGGTAGGCAGCTGTATCTCAGGAGGTAAACCTTCTGAGAATAGATACAGCTGGAGCTTGTTAAGGTAATTACACAGGGGAAAGGATAATGTACTGGGACCTCCTCAGAAGAATGTGATTTGTGGTGAGGGGAGTGAGATAAAAGCTCATTTAGGAACGACATGAACATGCTGCGTAGGTGGCTGTTTATCAGTAAATATCTCCACTGAGATTAAGAAAAGCAGTAGCTTAATAAATTAAGTACTTCCTGGTATGGTTACTGTACTGGTAACTCCCCAAAAGAATCTGGATTGTGGTGAGGGAACAGAGAAAACAGCTCATTTAGGACCTGCACTTACGAAGGGGGTAGGCAGCTGTATATCAGGGAGTAAACCTTCTGAGAATAAAACCAGCTGGAGCTTGTTAAGGTAATTACACAGGGGAAAGGATAATGTACTGGGAACTCCTCAGAAGAATCTGATTTGTGGTGAGGGGAGAGAGATAAAAGCTCATTTAGGAACGACATGAACATGCTGCGTAAGTGCTGTTTATCAGTAAATATCTCCACTGAGATTAAGAAAAGCAGTAGCTTAATAAATTAAGTACTTCCTGGTATGGTTACTGTACTGGTAACTCCCCAAAAGAATCTGGATTGTGGTGAGGGAACAGAGAAAACAGCTCATTTAGGACCTGCACTTACGAAGGGGGTAGGCAGCTGTATATCAGGGAGTAAACCTTCTGAGAATAAAACCAGCTGGAGCTTGTTGAGGTAATTACACAGGGGAAAGGATAATGTACTGGGAACTCCTCAGAAGAATCTGATTTGTGGTGAGGGGAGAGAGATAAAAGCTCATTTAGGAAAGACATGAACATGCTGCGTAGGCAGCTGTTTATCAGTAAATATCTCCACTGAGATTAAGAAGAGCAGTAGCTTAATAAATTAAGTACTTCCTGGTATGGTTACTGTACTGGTAGCTCCCCAAAAGAATCTGGATTGTGGTGAGGGAACAGAGAAAAAAGCTCATTTAGGACCTGCACTTACGAAGGGGGTAGGCAGCTGTATATCAGGGAGTAAACCTTCTGAGAATAGATACAGCTGGAGCTTGTTAAGGTAATTACACAGGGGAAAGGATAATGTACTGGGACCTCCTCAGAAGAATCTGATTTGTGGTGAGGCGAGAGAGATAAAAGCTCATTTAGGAACGACATGAACATGCTGCGTAGGTGGCTGTTTATCAGTAAAGATCTCCACTGAGATTAAGAAAAGCAGTAGCTTAATAAATTGAGTACTACCTGGTATGGTTACTGTACTGGTAACTCCCCCAAAGAATCTGGATTGTGGTGAGGAACAGAGAAAAAAGCTCATTTAGGACCTGCACTTACGAAGGGGGTAGGCAGCTGTGTATCAGGGAGTAAACCTTCAGAGAATAAAAACAGCTGGAGCTTGCTAAGGTAATTACAGAGGGGAAAGGATAATGTACTGGGAATTCCTCAGAAGAATCTGATTTGTGGTGAGGGGAGAGAGATAAAAGCTCATTTAGGAACGACATGAACATGCTGCGTACGTAGCTGTTTATCAGTAAATATCTCCACTGAGATTAAGAAAAGCAGTAACTTTAAAAATTAGGTACTTCCTGGTATGGTTACTGTACTGGTAACTCCCCAAAAGAATATGGGTTGTGGTGAGGAAACAGAGAAAAAAGCTCATTTAGGACCTGCACTTACGAAGGGGGTAGGCAGCTGTATCTCAGGGAGTAAACCTTCTGAGAATAGATACAGCTGGAGCTTGTTAAGGTAATTACACAGGGGAAAGGATAATGTACTGGGACCTCCTCAGAAGAATGTGATTTGTGGTGAGGGGAGTGAGATAAAAGCTCATTTAGGAACGACATGAACATGCTGCGTATGTGGCTGTTTATCAGTAAATATCTCCACTGAGATTAAGAAAATCAGTAGCTTAATAAATTAAGTACTTCCTGGTATGGTTACTGTACTGGTAACTCCCCAAAAGAATCTGGATTGTGGTGAGGGAACAGAGAAAACAGCTCATTTAGGACCTGCACTTACGAAGGGGGTAGGCAGCTGTATATCAGGGAGTAAACCTTCTGAGAATAAAACCAGCTGGAGATTGTTAAGGTCATTACACAGGGGAAAGGATAATGTACTGGGAACTCCTCAGAAGAATCTGATTTGTGGTGAGGGGAGAGAGATAAAAGCTCATTTAGGAACGACATGAACATGCTGCGTAAGTGCTGTTTATCAGTAAATATCTCCACTGAGATTAAGAAAAGCAGTAGCTTAATAAATTAAGTACTTCCTGGTATGGTTACTGTACTGATAACTCCCCAAAAGAATCTGGATTGTGGTGAGGGAACAGAGAAAAAAGCTCATTTAGGACCTGCACTTACGAAGGGGGTAGGCAGCTGTATATCAGGGACTAAACCTTCTGAGAATAAAAACAGCCGGAGCTTGTTAAGGTAATTAAACAGGGGAAAGGATAATGTACTGGGAACTCCTCAGAAGAATCTGATTTGTGGTGAGGGGAGAGAGATAAAAGCTCATTTAGGAACGACATGAACATGCTGCGTAGGTAGCTGTTTATCAGTAAATATCTCCACTGAGCTTTAGAAAAGCAGTAGCTTAATAAATTAAGTACTTCCTGGTATGGTTACTGTACTGGTAACTCCCCAAAAGAATCTGGATTGTGGTGAGGGAAGAGAGAAAAAAGCTCATTTAGGACCTGCACTTACGAAGGGGGTAGGCAGCTGTATATCAGGGAGTAAAGCTTCTGAGAATAAAAACAGCTGCAGCTTGTTAAGGTAATTACACAGGGGAAAGGATAATGTACTGGGAACTCCTCAGAAGAATCTGATTTGTGGTGAGGGGAGAGAGATAAAAGCTCATTTAGGAACGACATGAACATGCTGCGTAGGTAGCTGTTTATCAGTAAATATCTCCACTGAGATTAAGAAAAGCAGTAGCTTAATAAATTAAGTACTTCCTGGTATGGTTACTGTACTGATAACTCCCCAAAAGAATCTGGATTGTGGTGAGGGAACAGAGAAAAAAGCTCATTTAGGACCTGCACTTACGAAGGGGGTAGGCAGCTGTATATCAGGGACTAAACCTTCTGAGAATAAAAACAGCTGGAGGTTGTTAAGGTAATTACACAGGGGAAAGGATAATGTACTGGGAACTCCTCAGAAGAATCTGATTTGTGGTGAGGGGAGAGAGATAAAAGCTCATTTAGGAACGACATGAACATGCTGCGTAGGTAGCTGTTTATCAGTAAATATCTCCACTGAGCTTTAGAAAAGCAGTAGCTTAATAAATTAAGTACTTCCTGGTATGGTTACTGTACTGGTAACTCCCCAAAAGAATCTGGATTGTGGTGAGGGAACAGAGAAAAAAACTCATTTAGGACCTGCACTTTCGAAGGGGGTAGGCAGCTGTATATCAGGGAGTAAAGCTTCTCAGAATAAAAACAGCTGGAGCTTGTTAAGGTAATTACACAGGGGAAAGGATAATGTACTGGGAACTCCTCAGAAGAATCTGATTCGTGGTGAGGGGAGAGAGATAAAAGCTCATTTAGGAACGACATGAACATGCTGCGTAGGTAGCTGTTTATCAGTAAATATCTCCACTGAGCTTTAGAAAAGCAGTAGCTTAATAAATTAAGTACTTCCTGGTATGGTTACTGTACTGGTAACTCCCCAAAAGAATCTGGATTGTGGTGAGGGAAGAGAGAAAAAAGCTCATTTAGGAACTGCACTTACGAAGGGGGTAGTCAGCTGTATATCAGGGAGTAAACCTTCTGAGAATAAAAACAGCTGGAGCTTGTTAAGGTAATTACACAGGAGAAAGGATAAAGTACTGGGAACTCCTCAGAAGAATCTGATTTGTGGTGAGGGGAGAGAGATAAAAGCTCATTTAGGAACGACATGAACATGCTGCGTAGGTAGCTGTTTATCAGTAAATATCTCCACTGAGCTTTAGAAAAGCAGTAGCTTAATAAATTAAGTACTTCCTGGTATGGTTACTGTACTGGTAACTCCCCAAAAGAATCTGGATTGTGGTGAGGGAACAGAGAAAAAAGCTCATTTAGGACTTGCACTTACGAAGGGGGTAGGCAGCTGTATATCAGGGAGTAAAGCTTCTGAGAATAAAAACAGCTGCAGCTTGTTAAGGTAATTACACAGGGGAAAGGATAATGTACTGGGAACTCCTCAGAAGAATCTGATTTGTGGTGAGGGGAGAGAGATAAAAGCTCATTTAGGAACGACATGAACATGCTGCGTAGGTAGCTGTTTATCAGTAAATATCTCCACTGAGATTAAGAAAAGCAGTAGCTTAATAAATTAAGTACTTCCTGGTATGGTTACTGTACTGATAACTCCCCAAAAGAATCTGGATTGTGGTGAGGGAACAGAGAAAAAAGCTCATTTAGGACCTGCACTTACGAAGGGGGTAGGCAGCTGTATATCAGGGACTAAACCTTCTGAGAATAAAAACAGCTGGAGGTTG
Source organism: Perognathus longimembris pacificus (assembly GCF_023159225.1). Classification (NCBI taxonomy): domain Eukaryota; kingdom Metazoa; phylum Chordata; class Mammalia; order Rodentia; family Heteromyidae; genus Perognathus; species Perognathus longimembris. The sequence continues at coordinate 14,511 of NW_025961159.1, read as the reverse complement.
TTAAGGTAATTACACAGGGGAAAGGATAATGTACTGGGAACTCCTCAGAAGAATCTGATTTGTGGTGAGGGGAGAGAGATAAAAGCTCATTTAGGAACGACATGAACATGCTGCGTAGGTAGCTGTTTATCAGTAAATATCTCCACTGAGATTAAGAAAAGCAGTAGCTTAATAAATTAAGTACTTCTTGGTATGGTTACTGTACTGGTAACTCCCCAAAAGAATCTGGATTGTGGTGAGGGAACAGAGAAAAAAGCTCATTTAGGACCTGCACTTACGAAGGGGGTAGGCAGCTGTATATCAGGGAGTAAACCTTCTGAGAATAAAAACAGCTGGAGCTTGTTAAGGTAATTACACAGGAGAAAGGATAAAGTACTGGGAACTCCTCAGAAGAATCTGATTTGTGGTGAGGGGAGAGAGATAAAAGCTCATTTAGGAACGACATGAACATGCTGCGTAGGTAGCTGTTTATCAGTAAATATCTCCACTGAGCTTTAGAAAAGCAGTAGCTTAATAAATGAAGTACTTCCTGGTATGGTTACTGTACTGGTAACTCCCCAAAAGAATCTGGATTGTGGTGAGGGAACAGAGAAAAAAGCTCATTTAGGACCTGCACTTACGAAGGGGGTAGGCAGCTGTATATCAGGGAGTAAAGCTTCTGAGAATAAAAACAGCTGCAGCTTGTTAAGGTAATTACACAGGGGAAAGGATAATGTACTGGGAACTCCTCAGAAGAATCTGATTTGTGGTGAGGGGAGAGAGATGAAAGCTCATTTAGGAACGACATGAACATGCTGCGTAGGTAGCTGTTTATCAGTAAATATCTCCACTGAGATTAAGAAAAGCAGTAGCTTAATAAATTAAGTACTTCCTGGTATGGTTACTGTACTGGTAACTCCCCAAAAGAATCTGGATTGTGGTGAGGGAACAGAGAAAAAAGCTCATTTAGGACCTGAACTTACGAAGGGGGTAGGCAGCTGTATATCAGGGAGTAAACCTTCTGAGAATAAAAACAGCTGGAGCTTGTTAAGGTAATTACACAGGAGAAAGGATAAAGTACTGGGAACTCCTCAGAAGAATCTGATTTGTGGTGAGGGGAGAGAGATAAAAGCTCATTTAGGAACGACATGAACATGCTGCGTAGGTAGCTGTTTATCAGTAAATATCTCCACTGAGATTAAGAAAAGCAGTAGCTTAATAAATTAAGTACTTCCTGGTATGGTTACTGTACTGGTAACTCCCCAAAAGAATCTGGATTGTGGTGAGGGAACAGAGAAAAAAGCTCATTTCGGACCTGCACTTACGAAGGGGGTAGGCAGCTGTATATCAGGGAGTAAAGCTTCTGAGAATAAAAACAGCTGCAGCTTGTTAAGGTAATTACACAGGGCAAAGGATAATGTACTGGGAACTCCTCAGAAGAATCTGATTTGTGGTGAGGGGAGAGAGATAAAAGCTCATTTAGAAACGACATGAACATGCTGCGTAGGTAGCTGTTTATCAGTAAATATGTCCACTGAGATTAAGAAAAGCAGTAGCTTAATAAATTAAGTACTTCCTGGTATGGTTACTGTACTGGTAACTCCCCAAAAGAATCTGGATTGTGGTGAGGGAACAGAGAAAAAAGCTCATTTCGGACCTGCACTTACGAAGGGGGTAGGCAGCTGTATATCAGGGAGTAAAGCTTCTGAGAATAAAAACAGCTGGAGCTTGTTAAGGTAATTACACAGGGGAAAGGATAATGTACTGGGAACTCCTCAGAAGAATCTGATTTGTGGTGAGGGGAGAGAGATAAAAGCTCATTTAGGAACGACATGAACATGCTGCGTAGGTAGCTGTTTATCAGTAAATATCTCCACTGAGATTAAGAAAAGCAGTAGCTTAATAAATTAAGTACTTCCTGGTATGGTTACTGTACTGGTAACTCCCCAAAAGAATCTGGATTGTGGTGAGGGAACAGAGAAAAAAGCTCATTTAGGACCTGCACTTACGAAGGGGGTAGGCAGCTGTATATCAGGGAGTAAACCTTCTGAGAATAAAAACAGCTGGAGCTTGTTAAAGTAATTACACAGGAGAAAGGATAAAGTACTGGGAACTCCTCAGAAGAATCTGATTTGTGGTGAGGGGAGAGAGATAAAAGCTCATTTAGGAACGACATGAACATGCTGCGTAGGTAGCTGTTTATCAGTAAATATCTCCACTGAGCTTTAGAAAAGCAGTAGCTTAATAAATTAAGTACTTCCTGGTATGGTTACTGTACTGGTAACTCCCCAAAAGAATCTGGATTGTGGTGAGGGAATAGAGAAAAAAGCTCATTTAGGACCTGCACTTACGAAGGGGGTAGGCAGCTGTATATCAGGGAGTAAAGCTTCTGAGAATAAAAACAGCTGGAGCTTGTTAAGGTAATTACACAGGAGAAAGGATAAAGTACTGGGAACTCCTCAGAAGAATCTGATTTGTGGTGAGGGGAGAGAGATAAAAGCTCATTTAGGAACGACATGAACATGCTGCGTAGGTAGCTGTTTATCAGTAAATATCTCCACTGAGATTAAGAAAAGCAGTAGCTTAATAAATTAAGTACTTCCTGGTATGGTTACTGTACTGGTAACTCCCCAAAAGAATCTGGATTGTGGTGAGGGAACAGAGAAAAAAGCTCATTTAGGACCTTCACTTACGAAGGGGGTAGGCAGCTGTATATCAGGGAGTAAACCTTCTGAGAATAAAAACAGCTGGAGCTTGTTAAGGTAATTACACAGGGGAAAGGATAAAGTACTGGGAACTCCTCAGAAGAATCCGATTTGTGGTGAGGGGAGAGAGATAAAAGCTCATTTAGGAACGACATGAACATGCTGCGTAGGTAGCTGTTTATCAGTAAATATCGCCACTGAGATTATGAAAAGCAGTAGTTTAATAAATTAAGTACTTCCTGGTATGGTTACTGTACTGGTAACTCCCCAAAAGAATCTGGATTGTGGTGAGGGAACAGAGAAAAAAGCTCATTTAGGACCTGCACTTACGAAGGGGCTAGGCAGCTGTATATCAGGGAGTAAAGCTTCTCAGAATAAAAACAGCTGGAGCTTGTTAAGGTAATTACACAGGAGAAAGGATAAAGTACTGGGAACTCCTCAGAAGAATCTGATTTGTGGTGAGGGGAGAGAGATAAAAGCTCATTTAGGAACGACATGAACATGCTGCGTAGGTAGCTGTTTATCAGTAAATATCTCCACTGAGATTAAGAAAAGCAGTAGCTTAATAAATTAAGTACTTCCTGGTATGGTTACTGTACTGGTAACTCCCCAAAAGAATCTGGATTGTGGTGAGGGAACAGAGAAAAAAGCTCATTTCGGACCTGCACTTACGAAGGGGGTAGGCAGCTGTATATCAGGGAGTAAAGCTTCTGAGAATAAAAACAGCTGCAGCTTGTTAAGGTAATTACACAGGGCAAAGGATAATGTACTGGGAACTCCTCAGAAGAATCTGATTTGTGGTGAGGGGAGAGAGATAAAAGCTCATTTAGGAACGACATGAACATGCTGCGTAGGTAGCTGTTTATCAGTAAATATGTCCACTGAGATTAAGAAAAGCAGTAGCTTAATAAATTAAGTACTTCCTGGTATGGTTACTGTACTGGTAACTCCCCAAAAGAATCTGGATTGTGGTGAGGGAACAGAGAAAAAAGCTCATTTCGGACCTGCACTTACGAAGGGGGTAGGCAGCTGTATATCAGGGAGTAAAGCTTCTGAGAATAAAAACAGCTGGAGCTTGTTAAGGTAATTACACAGGGGAAAGGATAATGTACTGGGAACTCCTCAGAAGAATCTGATTTGTGGTGAGGGGAGAGAGATAAAAGCTCATTTAGGAACGACATGAACATGCTGCGTAGGTAGCTGTTTATCAGTAAATATCTCCACTGAGATTAAGAAAAGCAGTAGCTTAATAAATTAAGTACTTCCTGGTATGGTTACTGTACTGGTAACTCCCCAAAAGAATCTGGATTGTGGTGAGGGAACAGAGAAAAAAGCTCATTTAGGACCTGCACTTACGAAGGGGGTAGGCAGCTGTATATCAGGGAGTAAACCTTCTGAGAATAAAAACAGCTGGAGCTTGTTAAAGTAATTACACAGGAGAAAGGATAAAGTACTGGGAACTCCTCAGAAGAATCTGATTTGTGGTGAGGGGAGAGAGATAAAAGCTCATTTAGGAACGACATGAACATGCTGCGTAGGTAGCTGTTTATCAGTAAATATCTCCACTGAGCTTTAGAAAAGCAGTAGCTTAATAAATTAAGTACTTCCTGGTATGGTTACTGTACTGGTAACTCCCCAAAAGAATCTGGATTGTGGTGAGGGAATAGAGAAAAAAGCTCATTTAGGACCTGCACTTACGAAGGGGGTAGGCAGCTGTATATCAGGGAGTAAAGCTTCTGAGAATAAAAACAGCTGGAGCTTGTTAAGGTAATTACACAGGAGAAAGGATAAAGTACTGGGAACTCCTCAGAAGAATCTGATTTGTGGTGAGGGGAGAGAGATAAAAGCTCATTTAGGAACGACATGAACATGCTGCGTAGGTAGCTGTTTATCAGTAAATATCTCCACTGAGATTAAGAAAAGCAGTAGCTTAATAAATTAAGTACTTCCTGGTATGGTTACTGTACTGGTAACTCCCCAAAAGAATCTGGATTGTGGTGAGGGAACAGAGAAAAAAGCTCATTTAGGACCTTCACTTACGAAGGGGGTAGGCAGCTGTATATCAGGGAGTAAACCTTCTGAGAATAAAAACAGCTGGAGCTTGTTAAGGTAATTACACAGGGGAAAGGATAATGTACTGGGAACTCCTCAGAAGAATCTGATTTGTGGTGAAGGGAGAGAGATAAAAGCTCATTTAGGAACGAAATGAACATGCTACTTAGGTAGCTGTTTATCAGTAAATATCTCCACTGAGATTAAGAAAAGCAGTAGCTTAATAAATTAAGTACTTCCTGGTATGGTTACTGTACTGGTAACTCCCCAAAAGAATCTTGATTGTGGTGAGGGAACAGAGAAAAAAGCTCATTTAGGACCTGCACTTACGAAGGGGGTAGGCAGCTGTATATCAGGGAGTAAACCTTCTGAGAATAAAAACAGCTGGAGCTTGTTAAGGTAATTACACAGGAGAAAGGATAAAGTACTGGGAACTCCTCAGAAGAGTCTGATTTGTGGTGAGGGGAGAGAGATAAAAGCTCATTTAGGAACGACATGAACATGCTGCGTAGGTAGCTGTTTATCAGTAAATATCTCGCCTGAGCTTTAGAAAAGCAGTAGCTTAATAAATTAAGTACTTCCTGGTATGGTTACTGTACTGGTAACTCCCCAAAAGAATCTGGATGGTGGTGAGGGAACAGAGAAAAAAGCTCATTTAGGACCTGCACTTACGAAGGGGGTAGGCAGCTGTATATCAGGGAGTAAAGCTTCTGAGAATAAAAACAGCTGCAGCTTGTTAAGGTAATTACACAGGGGAAAGGATAATGTACTGGGAACTCCTCAGAAGAATCTGATTTGTGGTGAGGGGAGAGAGATAAAAGCTCATTTAGGAACGACATGAACATGCTGCGTAGGTAGCTGTTTATCAGTAAATATCTCCACTGAGATTAAGAAAAGCAGTAGCTTAATAAATTAAGTACTTCCTGGTATGGTTACTGTACTGGTAACTCCCCAAAAGAATCTGGATTGTGGTGAGGGAACAGAGAAAAAAGCTCATTTAGGACCTGCACTTATGAAGGGGTTAGGCAGCTGTATATCAGGGACTAAACCTTCTGAGAATAAAAACAGCTGGAGCTTGTTAAGGTAATTACACAGGGGAAAGGATACTGTACTGGGAACTCCTCAGAAGAATCTGATTTGTGGTGAGGGGAGAGAGATAAAAGCTCATTTAGGAACGACATGAACATGCTGCGTAGGTAGCTGTTTATCAGTAAATATCTCCACTGAGATTAAGAAAAGCAGTAGCTTAATAAATTAAGTACTTCCTGGTATGGTTACTGTACTGATAACTCCCCAAAAGAATCTGGATTGTGGTGAGGGAACAGAGAAAAAAGCTCATTTAGGACCTGCACTTACGAAGGGGGTAGGCAGCTGTATATCAGGGACTAAACCTTCTGAGAATAAAAACAGCTGGAGGTTGTTAAGGTAATTACACAGGGGAAAGGATAATGTACTGGGAACTCCTCAGAAGAATCTGATTTGTGGTGAGGGGAGAGAGATAAAAGCTCATTTAGGAACGACATGAACATGCTGCGTAGGTAGCTGTTTATCAGTAAATATCTCCACTGAGATTAAGAAAAGCAGTAGCTTAATAAATTAAGTACTTCTTGGTATGGTTACTGTACTGGTAACTCCCCAAAAGAATCTGGATTGTGGTGAGGGAACAGAGAAAAAAGCTCATTTAGGACCTGCACTTACGAAGGGGGTAGGCAGCTGTATATCAGGGAGTAAACCTTCTGAGAATAAAAACAGCTGGAGCTTGTTAAGGTAATTACACAGGAGAAAGGATAAAGTACTGGGAACTCCTCAGAAGAATCTGATTTGTGGTGAGGGGAGAGAGATAAAAGCTCATTTAGGAACGACATGAACATGCTGCGTAGGTAGCTGTTTATCAGTAAATATCTCCACTGAGCTTTAGAAAAGCAGTAGCTTAATAAATGAAGTACTTCCTGGTATGGTTACTGTACTGGTAACTCCCCAAAAGAATCTGGATTGTGGTGAGGGAACAGAGAAAAAAGCTCATTTAGGACCTGCACTTACGAAGGGGGTAGGCAGCTGTATATCAGGGTGTAAAGCTTCTGAGAATAAAAACAGCTGCAGCTTGTTAAGGTAATTACACAGGGGAAAGGATAATGTACTGGGAACTCTTCAGAAGAATCTGATTTGTGGTGAGGGGAGAGAGATGAAAGCTCATTTAGGAACGACATGAACATGCTGCGTAGGTAGCTGTTTATCAGTAAATATCTCCACTGAGATTAAGAAAAGCAGTAGCTTAATAAATTAAGTACTTCCTGGTATGGTTACTGTACTGGTAACTCCCCAAAAGAATCTGGATTGTGGTGAGGGAACAGAGAAAAAAGCTCATTTAGGACCTGAACTTACGAAGGGGGTAGGCAGCTGTATATCAGGGAGTAAACCTTCTGAGAATAAAAACAGCTGGAGCTTGTTAAGGTAATTACACAGGAGAAAGGATAAAGTACTGGGAACTCCTCAGAAGAATCTGATTTTTGGTGAGGGGAGAGAGATAAAAGCTCATTTAGGAACGACATGAACATGCTGCGTAGGTAGCTGTTTATCAGTAAATATCTCCACTGAGATTAAGAAAAGCAGTAGCTTAATAAATTAAGTACTTCCTGGTATGGTTACTGTACTGGTAACTCCCCAAAAGAATCTGGATTGTGGTGAGGGAACAGAGAAAAAAGCTCATTTCGGACCTGCACTTACGAAGGGGGTAGGCAGCTGTATATCAGGGAGTAAAGCTTCTGAGAATAAAAACAGCTGCAGCTTGTTAAGGTAATTACACAGGGCAAAGGATAATGTACTGGGAACTCCTCAGAAGAATCTGATTTGTGGTGAGGGGAGAGAGATAAAAGCTCATTTAGGAACGACATGAACATGCTGCGTAGGTAGCTGTTTATCAGTAAATATGTCCACTGAGATTAAGAAAAGCAGTAGCTTAATAAATTAAGTACTTCCTGGTATGGTTACTGTACTGGTAACTCCCCAAAAGAATCTGGATTGTGGTGAGGGAACAGAGAAAAAAGCTCATTTAGGACCTGCACTTACGAAGGGGGTAGGCAGCTGTATATCAGGGAGTAAACCTTCTGAGAATAAAAACAGCTGGAGCTTGTTAAAGTAATTACACAGGAGAAAGGATAAAGTACTGGGAACTCCTCAGAAGAATCTGATTTGTGGTGAGGGGAGAGAGATAAAAGCTCATTTAGGAACGACATGAACATGCTGCGTAGGTAGCTGTTTATCAGTAAATATCTCCACTGAGCTTTAGAAAAGCAGTAGCTTAATAAATTAAGTACTTCCTGGTATGGTTACTGTACTGGTAACTCCCCAAAAGAATCTGGATTGTGGTGAGGGAATAGAGAAAAAAGCTCATTTAGGACCTGCACTTACGAAGGGGGTAGGCAGCTGTATATCAGGGAGTAAAGCTTCTGAGAATAAAAACAGCTGGAGCTTGTTAAGGTAATTACACAGGAGAAAGGATAAAGTACTGGGAACTCCTCAGAAGAATCTGATTTGTGGTGAGGGGAGAGAGATAAAAGCTCATTTAGGAACGACATGAACATGCTGCGTAGGTAGCTGTTTATCAGTAAATATCTCCACTGAGATTAAGAAAAGCAGTAGCTTAATAAATTAAGTACTTCCTGGTATGGTTACTGTACTGGTAACTCCCCAAAAGAATCTGGATTGTGGTGAGGGAACAGAGAAAAAAGCTCATTTAGGACCTTCACTTACGAAGGGGGTAGGCAGCTGTATATCAGGGAGTAAACCTTCTGAGAATAAAAACAGCTGGAGCTTGTTAAGGTAATTACACAGGGGAAAGGATAAAGTACTGGGAACTCCTCAGAAGAATCCGATTTGTGGTGAGGGGAGAGAGATAAAAGCTCATTTAGGAACGACATGAACATGCTGCGTAGGTAGCTGTTTATCAGTAAATATCGCCACTGAGATTATGAAAAGCAGTAGTTTAATAAATTAAGTACTTCCTGGTATGGTTACTGTACTGGTAACTCCCCAAAAGAATCTGGATTGTGGTGAGGGAACAGAGAAAAAAGCTCATTTAGGACCTGCACTTACGAAGGGGCTAGGCAGCTGTATATCAGGGAGTAAAGCTTCTCAGAATAAAAACAGCTGGAGCTTGTTAAGGTAATTACACAGGAGAAAGGATAAAGTACTGGGAACTCCTCAGAAGAATCTGATTTGTGGTGAGGGGAGAGAGATAAAAGCTCATTTAGGAACGACATGAACATGCTGCGTAGGTAGCTGTTTATCAGTAAATATCTCCACTGAGATTAAGAAAAGCAGTAGCTTAATAAATTAAGTACTTCCTGGTATGGTTACTGTACTGGTAACTCCCCAAAAGAATCTGGATTGTGGTGAGGGAACAGAGAAAAAAGCTCATTTCGGACCTGCACTTACGAAGGGGGTAGGCAGCTGTATATCAGGGAGTAAAGCTTCTGAGAATAAAAACAGCTGCAGCTTGTTAAGGTAATTACACAGGGCAAAGGATAATGTACTGGGAACTCCTCAGAAGAATCTGATTTGTGGTGAGGGGAGAGAGATAAAAGCTCATTTAGGAACGACATGAACATGCTGCGTAGGTAGCTGTTTATCAGTAAATATGTCCACTGAGATTAAGAAAAGCAGTAGCTTAATAAATTAAGTACTTCCTGGTATGGTTACTGTACTGGTAACTCCCCAAAAGAATCTGGATTGTGGTGAGGGAACAGAGAAAAAAGCTCATTTCGGACCTGCACTTACGAAGGGGGTAGGCAGCTGTATATCAGGGAGTAAAGCTTCTGAGAATAAAAACAGCTGGAGCTTGTTAAGGTAATTACACAGGGGAAAGGATAATGTACTGGGAACTCCTCAGAAGAATCTGATTTGTGGTGAGGGGAGAGAGATAAAAGCTCATTTAGGAACGACATGAACATGCTGCGTAGGTAGCTGTTTATCAGTAAATATCTCCACTGAGATTAAGAAAAGCAGTAGCTTAATAAATTAAGTACTTCCTGGTATGGTTACTGTACTGGTAACTCCCCAAAAGAATCTGGATTGTGGTGAGGGAACAGAGAAAAAAGCTCATTTAGGACCTGCACTTACGAAGGGGGTAGGCAGCTGTATATCAGGGAGTAAACCTTCTGAGAATAAAAACAGCTGGAGCTTGTTAAAGTAATTACACAGGAGAAAGGATAAAGTACTGGGAACTCCTCAGAAGAATCTGATTTGTGGTGAGGGGAGAGAGATAAAAGCTCATTTAGGAACGACATGAACATGCTGCGTAGGTAGCTGTTTATCAGTAAATATCTCCACTGAGCTTTAGAAAAGCAGTAGCTTAATAAATTAAGTACTTCCTGGTATGGTTACTGTACTGGTAACTCCCCAAAAGAATCTGGATTGTGGTGAGGGAATAGAGAAAAAAGCTCATTTAGGACCTGCACTTACGAAGGGGGTAGGCAGCTGTATATCAGGGAGTAAAGCTTCTGAGAATAAAAACAGCTGGAGCTTGTTAAGGTAATTACACAGGAGAAAGGATAAAGTACTGGGAACTCCTCAGAAGAATCTGATTTGTGGTGAGGGGAGAGAGATAAAAGCTCATTTAGGAACGACATGAACATGCTGCGTAGGTAGCTGTTTATCAGTAAATATCTCCACTGAGATTAAGAAAAGCAGTAGCTTAATAAATTAAGTACTTCCTGGTATGGTTACTGTACTGGTAACTCCCCAAAAGAATCTGGATTGTGGTGAGGGAACAGAGAAAAAAGCTCATTTAGGACCTTCACTTACGAAGGGGGTAGGCAGCTGTATATCAGGGAGTAAACCTTCTGAGAATAAAAACAGCTGGAGCTTGTTAAGGTAATTACACAGGGGAAAGGATAATGTACTGGGAACTCCTCAGAAGAATCTGATTTGTGGTGAAGGGAGAGAGATAAAAGCTCATTTAGGAACGAAATGAACATGCTACTTAGGTAGCTGTTTATCAGTAAATATCTCCACTGAGATTAAGAAAAGCAGTAGCTTAATAAATTAAGTACTTCCTGGTATGGTTACTGTACTGGTAACTCCCCAAAAGAATCTGGATTGTGGTGAGGGAACAGAGAAAAAAGCTCATTTAGGACCTGCACTTACGAAGGGGGTAGGCAGCTGTATATCAGGGATTAAACCTTCTGAGAATAAAAACAGCTGGAGCTTGTTAAGGTAATTACACAGGGGAAAGGATAATGTACTGGGAACTCCTAAGAAGAATCTGATTTGTGGTGAGGGGAGAGAGATAAAAGCTCATTAGGAACGACATGAACATGCTGCGTAGGTAGCTGTTTATCAGTAAATATCTCCACTGAGATTAAGAAAAGCAGTAGCTTAATAAATTAAGTACTTCCTGGTATGGTTACTGTACTGGTAACTCCCCAAAAGAATCTGGATTGTGGTGAGGGAAGAGAGAAAAAAGCTCATTTATGACCTGCACTTACGAAGGGGGTAGGCAGCTGTATATCAGGGAGTAAACCTTCTGAGAATAAAAACAGCTGGAGCTTGTTAAGGTAATTACACAGGGGAAAGGATAATGTACTGGGAACTCCTCAGAAGAATCTGATTTGTGGTGAGGGGAGAGAGATAAAAGCTCATTTAGGAACGACATGAACGTGCTGCGTAGGTAGCTGTTTATCAGTAAATATCTCCACTGAGCTTTAGAAAAGCAGTAGCTTAATAAATTAAGTACTTCCTGGTATGGTTACTGTACTGGTAACTCCCCAACAGAATCTGGATTGTGGTGAGGGAACAGAGAAAAAAGCTCATTTAGGACCTGCACTTACGAAGGGGGTAGGCAGCTGTATATCAGGGAGTAAAGCTTCTGAAATAAAAACAGCTGCAGCTTGTTAAGGTAATTACACAGGGGAAAGGATAATGTACTGGGAACTCCTCAGAAGAATCTGATTTGTGGTGAGGGGAGAGAGATAAAAGCTCATTTAGGAACGACATGAACATGCTGCGTAGGTAGCTGTTTATCAGTAATATCTCCACTGAGATTAAGAAAAGCAGTAGCTTAATAAATTAAGTACTTCCTGGTATGGTTACTGTACTGGTAACTCCCCAAAAGAATCTGGATTGTGGTGAGGGAACAGAGAAAAAAGCTCACTTAGGACCTGCACTTACGAAGGGGGTAGGCAGCTGTATATCAGGGAGTAAACCTTCTGAGAATAAAAACAGCTGGAGCTTGTTAAGGTAATTACACAGGAGAAAGGATAAAGTACTGGGAACTCCTCAGAAGAGTCTGATTTGTGGTGAGGGGAGAGAGATAAAAGCTCATTTAGGAACGACATGAACATGCTGCGTAGGTAGCTGTTTATCAGTAAATATCTCGCCTGAGCTTTAGAAAAGCAGTAGCTTAATAAATTAAGTACTTCCTGGTATGGTTACTGTACTGGTAACTCCCCAAAAGAATCTGGATGGTGGTGAGGGAACAGAGAAAAAAGCTCATTTAGGACCTGCACTTACGAAGGGGGTAGGCAGCTGTATATCAGGGAGTAAAGCTTCTGAGAATAAAAACAGCTGCAGCTTGTTAAGGTAATTACACAGGGGAAAGGATAATGTACTGGGAACTCCTCAGAAGAATCTGATTTGTGGTGAGGGGAGAGAGATAAAAGCTCATTTAGGAACGACATGAACATGCTGCGTAGGTAGCTGTTTATCAGTAAATATCTCCACTGAGATTAAGAAAAGCAGTAGCTTAATAAATTAAGTACTTCCTGGTATGGTTACTGTACTGGTAACTCCCAAAAGAATCTGGATTGTGGTGAGGGAACAGAGAAAAAAGCTCATTTAGGACCTGCACTTATGAAGGGGTTAGGCAGCTGTATATCAGGGACTAAACCTTCTGAGAATAAAAACAGCTGGAGCTTGTTAAGGTAATTACACAGGGGAAAGGATACTGTACTGGGAACTCCTCAGAAGAATCTGATTTGTGGTGAGGGGAGAGAGATAAAAGCTCATTTAGGAACGACATGAACATGCTGCGTAGGTAGCTGTTTATCAGTAAATATCTCCACTGAGATTAAGAAAAGCAGTAGCTTAATAAATTAAGTACTTCCTGGTATGGTTACTGTACTGGTAACTCCCCAAAAGAATCTGGATTGTGGTGAGGGAAGAGAGAAAAAAGCTCATTTAGGAACTGCACTTACGAAGGGGGTAGGCAGCGGTATATCAGGGAGTAAAGCTTCTGACAATAAAAACAGCTGCATCTTGTTAAGGTAATTACACAGGGGAAAGGATAATGTACTGGGAACTCCTCAGAAGAATCTGATTTGTGGTGAGGGGAGAGAGATAAAAGCTCATTTAGGAACGACATGAACATGCTGCGTAGGTAGCTGTTTATCAGTAAATAACTCTCCACTGAGATTAAGAAAAGCAGTAGCTTAATAAATTAAGTACTTCCTGGTATGGTTACTGTACTGGTAACTCCCCAAAAGAATCTGGATTGTGGTGAGGGAACAGAGAAAAAAGCTCATTTAGGACCTGCACTTACGAAGGGGGTAGGCAGCTGTATATCAGGGAGTAAAGCTTCTGAGAATAAAAACAGCTGGAGCTTGTTAAGGTAATTACACAGGAGAAAGGATAAAGTACTGGGAACTCCTCAGGAGAATCTGATTTGTGGTGAGGGGAGAGAGATAAAAGCTCATTTAGGAACGACATGAACATGCTGCGTAGGTAGCTGTTTATCAGTAAATATCTCCACTGAGCTTTAGAAAAGCAGTAGCTTAATAAATTAAGTACTTCCTGGTATGGTTACTGTACTGGTAACTCCCCAAAAGAATCTGGATTGTGGTGAGGGAACAGAGAAAAAAGCTCATTTAGGACCTGCACTTACGAAGGGGGTAGGCAGCTGTATATCAGGGAGTAAAGCTTCTGAGAATAAAAACAGCTGCATCTTGTTAAGGTAATTACACAGGGGAAAGGATAATGTACTGGGAACTCCTCAGAAGAATCTGATTTGTGGTGAGGGGAGAGAGATAAAAGCTCATTTAGGAACGACATGAACATGCTGCGTAGGTAGCTGTTTATCAGTAAATATCTCCACTGAGATTAAGAAAAGCAGTAGCTTAATAAATTAAGTACTTCCTGGTATGGTTACTGTACTGGTAACTCCCCAAAAGAATCTGGATTGTGGTGAGGGAACAGAGAAAAAAGCTCATTTAGGACCTGCACTTACGAAGGGGGTAGGCAGCTGTATATGAGGGAGTAAACCTTCTGAGAATAAAAACAGCTGGAGCTTGTTAAGGTAATTACACAGGAGAAAGGATAAAGTACTGGAACTCCTCAGAAGAATCTGATTTGTGGTGAGGGGAGAGAGATAAAAAGCTCATTTAGGAATGACATGAACATGCTGCGTAGGTAGCTGTTTATCAGTAAATATCTCCACTGAGCTTTAGAAAAGCAGTAGCTTAATAAATTAAGTACTTCCTGTATGGTACTGTACTGGTAACTCCCCAAAAGAATCTGGATTGTGGTGAGGGAACAGAGAAAAAAATCTCATTTAGGACCTGCACTTACGAAGGGGGTAGGCAGCTGTATATCAGGGAGTAAAGCTTCTGAGAATAAAAACAACTGCAGCTTGTTAAGGTAATTACACAGGGAAAGGATAATGTACTGGGAACTCCTCAGAAGAATTTGATTTGTGGTGAGGGGAGAGAGATAAAAGCTCATTTAGGAACGACATGAACATGCTGCGTAGGTAGCTGTTTATCAGTAAATATCTCCACTGAGA
>NW_025961158.1:0-40136 GCF_023159225.1 Perognathus longimembris pacificus | reverse complement strand
GAGAAAAAAAGCTCATTTAGGACCTGCACTTACGAAGGGGGTAGGCAGTTGTATATCAGGGAGTAAACCTTCTGAAAATAAAAACAGCTGGAGCTTGTTAAGGTAATTACACAGGGTAAAGGATAATGTACTGGGAACTCCTCAGAAGAATCTGATTTGTGGTGAGGGGAGAGAGATAAAAGCTCATTTAGGAACGACATGAACATGCTGCGTAGGTAGCCGTTTATCAGTAAATATCTCCAATGAGATTAAGAAAAGCAGTAGCTTAATAAATTAAGTACTTCCGGATATGGTTACTGTACTGGTAACTCCCGAAATGAATCTGGATTGTAGTGAGGGAACAGAGAAAAAAGCTCATTTAGGACCTGCACTTACGAAGGGGGTAGGCAGCTGTATATCAGGGAGTAAAACTTAAGAGAATAAAAACAGCTGGAGCTTGTTAAGGTAATTACACAGGGGAAAGGATAATGTACTGGGAACTCCTCAGAAGAATCTGATTTGTGGTGAGGGGAGAGAGATAAAAGCTCATTTAGGAACGACATGAACATGCTGCTTAGGTAGCTGTTTATCAGTAAATATCTCCACTGAGATTAAGAAAAGCAGTAGCTTAATAAATTATGTACTTCCTGGTATGGTTACTGTACTGGTAACTCCCCAAAAGTATCTGGATTGTGGTGAGGGAACAGAGAAAAAAGCTCATTTAGGACCTGCACTTACGAAGGGGGTAGGCAGCTGTATATCAGGGAGTAAACCTTCTGAGAATAAAAACAGCTGGAGCTTGTTAAGGTAATTACACAGGGGAAAGGATAATGTACTGGGAACTCCTCAGAAGAATCTGATTTGTGGTGAGGGGAGAGAGATAAAAGCTCATTTAGGAACGACAGGAACATGCTGCGTAGGTAGCTGTTTATCAGTAAATATCTCCACTATGATTAAGAAAAGCAGTAGCTTAATAAATTAAGTACTTCCTGGTATGGTTACTGTACTGGTAACTCCCCAAAAGAATCTGGATTGTGGTGAGGGAACAGAGAAAAAAGCTCATTTAAGATCTGCACTTACTAAGGGGTTAGTCAGTAGTATATCAGGGAGTAAACTTTCTGAAAATAAAAACAGCTGGAGCTTGTTAAGGTAATTACACAGGGGAAAGGATAATGTACTGGGAACTCCTCAGAAGAATCTGATTTGTGGTGAGGGGAGAGAGATAAAAGCTCATTTAGGAACGACATGAACATGCTGTGTAGGTAGCTGTTTATCAGTAAATATCTCCACTGAGATTAAGAAAAGCAGTAACTTAATAAATTAAGTACTTCCTGGTATGGTTACTGTACTGGTAACTCCCCAATAGAATCTGGATTGTGGTGAGGGAACAGAGAAAAAAGCTCATTTAGGACCTGCACCTACGAAGGGGGTAGGCAGCTGTAAATCAGGGAGTAAACCTTCTGAGAATAAAAACAGCTGGAGCTTGTTAAGGTAATTACACAGGGGAAAGGATAATGTACTGGGAACTCCTCAGAAGAATCTGATTTGTGGTGAGGGGAGAGAGATAAAAGCTCATTTAGGAACGACATGAACATGCTGCGTAGGTAGCTGTTTATCGGTAAATATCTTCACTGAGATTAAGAAAAGCAGTAGCTTAATAAATTAAGTACTTCCTGGTATGGTTACTGTACTGGTAACTCCCCAAAAGAATCTGGATTGTGGTGAGGGAACAGAGAAAAAAGCTCATTTAGGACCTGCACTTACCAAGGGGGTAGGCAGCTGTATATCAGGGAGTAAACCTTCTGAGAATAAAAACAGCTGGAGCTTGTTAAGGTAATCACACAGGGGAAAGGATAATGTACTGGGAACTCCTCAGAAGAATCTGATTTTTGGTGAGGGGAGAGAGATAAAAGTTCATTTAGGAACGACATGAACATGCTGCATACGTAGCTGTTTATCAGTAAATATCTCCACTCAGATTAAGAAAAGCAGTAGCTTAATATTTTAAGTACTTCCTGGTATGGATTTTGTACTGGGAACTCCTCAGAAGAATCTGATTTGTGGTGAGGGGAGAGAGATAAAAGCTCATTTAGGAACGACATGAACATGCTGCGTAGGTAGCTGTTTATCAGTAAATATCTCCACTGAGATTAAGAAAAGCAGTAGCTTAATAAATTAAGTACTTCCTGGTATGGATACTGTACTGGGAACTCCCCAAAAGAATCTGGATTGTGGTGAGGGATCAGAGAAAAAAGCTCATTTAGGAACGACAAGAACATGCTGCGTAGGTAGCTGTTTATCAGTAAATATCTCCACTGAGATTAAGAAAAGCAGTAGCTTAATAAATTAAGTACTTCCTGGTATGGTTACTGTACTGGTAACTCACCAAAGAATCCGGATTTTTGTGAGGGAACAGAGAAAAAAGCTCATTGAGGACCTGCACTTACGAAGGGGGTAGGCAGCTGTATATCAGGGAGTAAACCTTCTGAGATTAAAAACAGCTGGAGCTTGTTAAGGTAATTACACAGGGGAATGGATAATGTACTGGGAACTCCTCAAAAGAATCTGATTTTTGGTGAGGGGAGAGAGATAAAAGCTCAATTGAAACGACAAAAACATGCTGCGTAGGTAGCTGTTTATCAATAAATATCTCCACTGAGATTAAGAAAAGCAGTAGCTTAATAAATTAAGTACTTCCTGGTATGGTTCTTGCACTGGTAACTCCCCAAAATAATCTCGATTGTGGTGAGGGAACAGAGAAAAAAGCTCATTTAGGACCTGCACTTACGAAGGGGGTAGGCAGATGTATATCAAGGAGTAAACCTTCTGAGATTAAAAACAGCTAGAGCTTGTTAAGATAATTACACAGGGGAAAGGATAATGTACTGGGAACTCCTCAGAAGAATCTGATTTGTGGTGAGGGGATAGCGATAAAATATCATTTAGGAACGACATGAACATGCTGCGTAGGTAGCTGTTTATCAGTAAATATCTCCACTGAGATTAAGAAGAGCAGTAGCTTAATAAATTAAGTACTTCCTGGTATGGTTACTGTACTGGTAACTCACCAAAAGAATCTGGATTTTGGTGAGGGAACAGAGAAAAAAGCTCATTTAGGACCTGCACTTACGAAGGGTGTAGGCAGCTGTATATCAGGGAGTAAACCTTCTGAGAATAAAAACAGCTGGAACTTGTTAAGGTAATTACACAGGATAAAGGATAATGTACTGGGAACTCCTCAGAAGAATCTGATTTGTGGTGAGGGGAGAGATAAAAGCTCATTTAGGAACGACATGAACATGCTGCGTAGGTAGCTGTTTATCAGTAAATATCTCCACTGAGATTAAGAAAAGCAGTAGCTTAATAAATTAAGTACTTCCTGGTATGGTTACTGTACTGGTAACTCCCCAAAACAATCTGGATTGTGGTGAGGGAACAGAGAAAAAAGCTCATTTAGGAACGATATGAACATGCTGCGTAGGTAGCTGTTTATCAGTAAATATCTCCACTGAGATTAAGAAAAGCAGTAGCTTAATAAATTAAGTACTTCCTGGTGTGGTTACTGTACTGGTAACTCCCCAAAAGTATCTGGATTGTGGTGAGGGAACAGAGAAAAAAGCTCATTTAGGACCTGCACTTACGAAGGGGGTAGGCAGCTGTATATCAGTGAGTAACCTTCTGAGAATAAAAACAGCTCCAGCTTGTTAAGGTAATTACACAGGGGAAAGGATAATGTACTGGGA
The DNA here is from genome assembly GCF_023159225.1 of Perognathus longimembris pacificus. NCBI lineage: Eukaryota > Metazoa > Chordata > Mammalia > Rodentia > Heteromyidae > Perognathus > Perognathus longimembris. Next base: position 36,414 of record NW_025961158.1, on the reverse strand, counting down.
ACTCCTCAGAAGAATCTGATTTGTGGTGAGGGGAGAGAGATAAAAGCTCATTTAGGAACGACATGAACATGCTGCGTATGTGGCTGTTTATCAGTAAATATCTCCACTGAGATTAAGAAAAGCAGTAGCTTAATAAATTAAGTACTTCCTGGTATGGTTACTGTACTGGTAACTCCCCAAAAGAATCTGGATTGTGGTGAGGGAGAGAGAAAAATGCTCATTTAGGAACAACATGAACATGCTGCGTAGGTAGCTGTTTATCAGTAAATATCTCCACTGAGATGAAGAAAAGCAGTAGCTTAATAAATTAAGTACTTCCTGGTATGGTTACTGTACTGGTAACTCCCCAAAAGAATCTGGATTGTGTGAGGGAACAGAGAAAAAAGCTCATTTAGGACCTGCACTTACGAAGGGGGTAGGCAGCTGTATATCAGTTAGTAAACCTTCTGAGAATAAAAACAGCTGAAGCTTGTTAAGGGAATTACACAGGGGAACGGATAATGTACAGGGAACTCCTCAGAAGAATCTGAATTGTGGTGAGGGGAGAGAGATAAAAGCTCATTTATGAACGACATGAACATGCTGCGTAGGTAGCTGTTTATCAGTAAATATCTCCACTGAGATTAAGAAAAGCAGTAGCTTAATAAATTAAGTACTTCCTGGTATGGATACTGTACTGGTAACTCCCCAAAAGAATCTGGATTGTGGTGAGGGAACAGAGAAAAAAGCTCATTTAGGACCTGTACTTATGAAGGGGGTAGGCAGTTGTATATCAGGGAGTAAACCTTCTGAGAATAAAAACAGCTGGAGCTTGTTAAGGTAATTACACAGGGGAAAGGATAATGTACTGGGAACTCCTCAGAAGAATCTGATTTGTGGTGAGGGGAGAGAGATAAAAGCTCATTTAGGAACGACATGAACATGCTGCGTAGGTAGCTGTTTATCTGTAAATATATCCACTGAGATTAAGAAAAGCAGTAGCTTAATAAATTAAATACTTCCTGGTATGGATACTGTACTGGTAACTCCCAAAAGAATCTGGATTGTGGTGAAGGAAGGGAGAAAATTGCTCATTTAGGAACAACATGAACATGCTGCGTAGGTAGCTGTTTATCAGTAAATATCTCCACTGATATTAAGAAAAGCAGTAGCTTAATAAATTAAGTACTTCCTGGTATGGTTACTGTACTGGTAACTCCCCAAAGGAATCTGGATTGTGGTGAGGGAACAGAGAAAAAAGCTCATTTAGGACCTGCACTTACGAAGGGGGTAGGCAGTTGTATATCAGGGAGTAAACCTTCTGAAAATAAAAACAGCTGGAGCTTGTTAAGGTAATTACACAGGGTAAAGGATAATGTACTGGGAACTCCTCAGAAGAATCTGATTTGTGGTGAGGGGAGAGAGATAAAAGCTCATTTAGGAACGACATGAACATGCTGCGTAGGTAGCTGTTTATCAGTAAATATCTCCAATGAGATTAAGAAAAGCAGTAGCTTAATAAATTAAGTACTTCCGGATATGGTTACTGTACTGGTAACTCCCGAAATGAATCTGGATTGTAGTGAGGGAACAGAGAAAAAAGCTCATTTAGGACCTGCACTTACGAAGGGGGTAGGCAGCTGTATATCAGGGAGTAAAACTTAAGAGAATAAAAACAGCTGGAGCTTGTTAAGGTAATTACACAGGGGAAAGGATAATGTACTGGGAACTCCTCAGAAGAATCTGATTTGTGGTGAGGGGAGAGAGATAAAAGCTCATTTAGGAACGACAGGAACATGCTGCGTAGGTAGCTGTTTATCAGTAAATATCTCCACTATGATTAAGAAAAGCAGTAGCTTAATAAATTAAGTACTTCCTGGTATGGTTACTGTACTGGTAACTCCCCAAAAGAATCTGGATTGTGGTGAGGGAACAGAGAAAAAAGCTCATTTAAGATCTGCACTTACTAAGGGGTTAGTCAGTAGTATATCAGGGAGTAAACTTTCTGAAAATAAAAACAGCTGGAGCTTGTTAAGGTAATTACACAGGGGAAAGGATAATGTACTGGGAACTCCTCAGAAGAATCTGATTTGTGGTGAGGGGAGAGAGATAAAAGCTCATTTAGGAACGACATGAACATGCTGTGTAGGTAGCTGTTTATCAGTAAATATCTCCACTGAGATTAAGAAAAGCAGTAACTTAATAAATTAAGTACTTCCTGGTATGGTTACTGTACTGGTAACTCCCCAATAGAATCTGGATTGTGGTGAGGGAACAGAGAAAAAAGCTCATTTAGGACCTGCACCTACGAAGGGGGTAGGCAGCTGTAAATCAGGGAGTAAACCTTCTGAGAATAAAAACAGCTGGAGCTTGTTAAGGTAATTACACAGGGGAAAGGATAATGTACTGGGAACTCCTCAGAAGAATCTGATTTGTGGTGAGGGGAGAGAGATAAAAGCTCATTTAGGAACGACATGAACATGCTGCGTAGGTAGCTGTTTATCGGTAAATATCTTCACTGAGATTAAGAAAAGCAGTAGCTTAATAAATTAAGTACTTCCTGGTATGGTTACTGTACTGGTAACTCCCCAAAAGAATCTGGATTGTGGTGAGGGAACAGAGAAAAAAGCTCATTTAGGACCTGCACTTACCAAGGGGGTAGGCAGCTGTATATCAGGGAGTAAACCTTCTGAGAATAAAAACAGCTGGAGCTTGTTAAGGTAATCACACAGGGGAAAGGATAATGTACTGGGAACTCCTCAGAAGAATCTGATTTTTGGTGAGGGGAGAGAGATAAAAGTTCATTTAGGAACGACATGAACATGCTGCATACGTAGCTGTTTATCAGTAAATATCTCCACTCAGATTAAGAAAAGCAGTAGCTTAATATTTTAAGTACTTCCTGGTATGGATTTTGTACTGGGAACTCCTCAGAAGAATCTGATTTGTGGTGAGGGGAGAGAGATAAAAGCTCATTTAGGAACGACATGAACATGCTGCGTAGGTAGCTGTTTATCAGTAAATATCTCCACTGAGATTAAGAAAAGCAGTAGCTTAATAAATTAAGTACTTCCTGGTATGGATACTGTACTGGGAACTCCCCAAAAGAATCTGGATTGTGGTGAGGGATCAGAGAAAAAAGCTCATTTAGGAACGACAAGAACATGCTGCGTAGGTAGCTGTTTATCAGTAAATATCTCCACTGAGATTAAGAAAAGCAGTAGCTTAATAAATTAAGTACTTCCTGGTATGGTTACTGTACTGGTAACTCACCAAAGAATCCGGATTTTTGTGAGGGAACAGAGAAAAAAGCTCATTGAGGACCTGCACTTACGAAGGGGGTAGGCAGCTGTATATCAGGGAGTAAACCTTCTGAGATTAAAAACAGCTGGAGCTTGTTAAGGTAATTACACAGGGAAAGGATAATGTACTGGGAACTCCTCAGAAGAATCTGATTTGTGGTGACGGGAGAGAGATAAAAGCTCATTTAGGAACGACATGAACATGCTGCATAGGTAGCTGTTTATCAGGAAATATCTCCACTGAGATTAAGAAAAGCAGTATCTTAAAAAATTAAGTACTTCCTGGCATGGTTACTGTACTAGTAACTACCCAAAAGAATCTGGATTGTGGTGAGGGGACAGAGAAAAAAGCTCATTTAGGACCTGCACTTACGAAGGGGGTAGGCAGCTGTATATCAGGGAGTATCGCTTCTGAGAATAAAAACAGCTGGAGCTTGTTAAGGTAATTACACAGGGGAAAGGATAATGTACTGGGAACTCCTCAGAAGAATCTGATTTGTGGTGAGGGGAGAGAGATATAAGCTGATTTAGGAACGACATGAACATGCTGCATACGTAGCTGTTTATCAATAAATATCCCCACTGAGATTAAGAAAAGCAGTAGGTTAATAAATTAAGTACTTCCTGGTATGGATATTGTACTGGTAACTCCCCAAAAGAATCTGGATTGTGGTGAGGGAACAGAGAAAAAAGATCATTTAAAACGACATGAACATGCTGCATAGGTAGCTGTTTATCAGTAAATATCTCCACTGAGATTAAGAAAAGCAGTAGCTTAATAAATTAAGTACTTCCTGGTATGGTTACTGTACTGGTAACTCCCCAAAGAATCCGGATTTTTGTGAGGGAACAGAGAAAAAAGCTCATCTAGGACCTGCACTTACGAAGGGGGTAGGCAGCTGTATATCAGGGAGTAAACCTTCTGAGAATAAAAACAGCTGGAGCTTGTTAAGGTAATTACACAGGGGAAAGGATAATGTACTGGGAAATCCTCAGAAGATTCTGATTTGTGGTGACGGGAGAGAGATAAAAGCTCATTTAGAAACGACATGATCATGCTGCGTAGGTAGCTGTTTATCAGTAAATATCTCCACTGAGATTAAGAAAAGCAGTAGCTTAATAAATTAAGTACTTCCTGGTATGGTTACTGTACTGGAAACTCCCCAAAAGAATCTGGATTGTGGTGAGGGAACAGAGAAAAAAGCTCATGTAGGACCAGCACTAACGAAGGGGGTAGGCAGTTGTATATCAGGGAGTAAACCTTCTGAGAATAAAAACAGCTGGAGCTTGTTAAGGTAATTACACAAGGGAAAAGATGAAGTACTGGGAACTCCTCAGAAGAATCTGATTTGTGGTGAGGGGAGAGAGATAAAAGCTCATTTAGGAACGACATGAACATGCTGCGTAGGTAGCTGTTTATCAGTAAATATCTCCACTGAGATTAAGAAAAGCAGTAGCTTAATAAATTAAGTACTTCCTGGTATGGTTATTGTACTGGTAACTCCCCAAAAGAATCTGGATTGTGGTGAGGGAACAGAGAAGAAAGCTCATTTAGGACCTGCACTTACGAAGGGGGTAGGGAGTTGTATATCAGGGAGTAAAACTTCTGAGAATAAAAACAGCTGGAGCTTGTTAAGGTAATTACACAGGGGAAAGGATAATGTACTGGGAAATCCTCAGAAGAATCTGATTTGTGGTGAGGGGAGAGAGATATAAGCTGATTTATGAACCACATGAACATGCTGCATTCGTAGCTGTTTATCAATAAATATCCCCACTGAGATTAAGAAAAGCAGTAGGTTAATAAATTAAGTACTTCCTGGTATGGATATTGTACTGGTAATTCCCCAAAAGAATTTGGATTGTGGTGAGGGAACAGAGAAAAAAGATCATTTAGGAACGACATGAACATGCTGCATAGGTAGCTGTTTATCAGTAAATATCTCCACTGAGATTAAGAAAAGCAGTAGCTTAATAAATTAAGTACTTCCTGGTATGGTTACTGTACTGGTAACTCCCCAAAGTAATCTGGATTGTGGTGAGGGAACAGAGAAAAAAGCTCATTTAGGACCTGCACTTACGAAGGGGGTAGGCAGCTGTATATCAGGGAGTATCGCTTCTGAGAAAAAAAACAGCTGGAGCTTGTTAAGGTAATTACACAGGGGAAAGGATAATGTACTGGGAACTCCTCAGAAGAATCTGATTTGTGGTGAGGGGAGAGAGATAAAAGCTCATTTAGGAACGACATGAACATGCTGCACACGTAGCTGTTTATCAGTAAATATCTCCACTGAGATTAAGAAAAGCAGTAGCTTAATAAATTAAGTACTTCCTGGTATGGATATTGTACTGGTAACTCCCCAAAAGAATCTGGATTGTGGTGAGGGAACAGAGAAAAAAGCTCATTTAGGACCTGCACTTACGAAGGGGGTAGGCAGCTGTATATCAGGGAGTATCGCTTCTGAGAATAAAAACAGCTGGAGCTTGTTAAGGTAATTACACAGGGGAAAGGATAATGTACTGGGAACTCCTCCGAAGAATCTGATTTGTGGTGAGGGGAGAGAGATAAAAGCTCATTTAGAAACGACATGAACATGCTGCGTAGGTAGCTGTTTATCAGTAAATATCTCCACTGAGATTAAGAAAAACAGTAGCTTAATAAATTAAGTACTTCCTGGTATGGTTACTGTACTGGTAACTCCCCAAAAGAATCTGGATTGTGGTGAGGGAACAGAGAATAAAGCTCATTTAGGACCTGCACTTACGAAGGGGTGAGGCCGCTGTATATCAGGGAGTAAACCTACTGAGAATAAAAACAGCTGGAGCTTGTTAAGGTAATTACACAGGGGAAAGGATAATGTACTGGGAACTCCTCAGAAGAATCTGATTTGTGGTGAGGGGAGAGAGATAAAAGCTCATTTAGGAACGACATGAACATGCTGCGTAGGTAGCTGTTTATCAGTAAATATCTCCACTGAGATTAAGAAAAGCAGTAGCTTAATAAATTAAGTACTTCCTGGTATGGTTACTGTAATGGTAACTCCCCAAAAGAATCTGGATTGTGGTGAGGGAACAGAGAAAAAAGCTCATTTAGGACCTGCACTTACGAAGGGGGTAGGCAGCTGTATATCAGGGAGTAAACCTTCTGAGAATAAAAACAGCTGGAGCTTGTTAAGGTAATTACACAGGGGAAAGGATAATGTACTGGGAACTCCTCACAAGAATCTGATTTGTGGTGAGGGGAGAGAGATAAAAGCTCATTTAGGAACGACATGAACATGCTGCGTAGGTAGCTGTTTATCAGTAAATATCTCCACTGAGATTAAGAAAAGCAGTAGCTTAATAATTAAGTACTTCCTGGTATGGTTACTGTACTGGTAACTCCCCAAAAGAATCTGGATTGTGGTGAGGGAACAGAGAAAAAAGCTCATTTAGGACCTGCATTTACGAAGGGGGTACGCAGCTGTATATCAGGGAGTATCCCTTCTGAGAATAAAAACAGCTGGAGCTTGTTAAGGTAATTACACAGGGGAAAGGATAATGTACTGGGAACTCCTCAGAAGAATCTGATTTGTGGTGAGGGGAGAGAGATAAAAGCTCCTTTAGGAACGACATGAACATGCTGCGTAGGTAGTTGTTTATCAGTAAATATCTCCACTGAGATTAAGAAAAGCAGTAGCTTAATAAATTAATTAATTCTGGTATGGTTACTCTACTGGTAACTCCCCAAAAGAATCTGGATTGTGGTGAGGGAACAGAGAAAAAAGCTCATTTATGACCCGCACTTACGAAGGGGGTAGGCAGCTGTATATCAGGGAGTATCGCTTCTGAGAATAAAAACAGCTGGAGCTTGTTAAGATAATTACACATGGGAAAGGATAATGTACTGGGAACTCCTCAGAAGAATCTGATTTTTGGTGAGGGGAGAGAGATAAAAGCTCATTAAGGAACGACATGAACATGCTGCATACGTAGCTGTTTATCCGTAAATATCTCCACTGAGATTAAGAAAAGCAGCAGCTTAATAAATTAAGTACTTCCTGCTATGGATACTGTACTGGTAACTCCCCAAAAGAATCTGGATTGTGGTGAGGGAACAGAGAAAAAGCTCATGTAGGAACTGTACTTATGAAGGGGGTTGGCAGCTGTATATCAGGGAGTAAACCTTCTGAGAATAAAAACAGCTGGAGCTTGTTAAGGTAATTACACAGGGGAAAGGATAATGTACTTGGAACTCCTCAGAAGAATCTGATTTGTGGTGAGGGGAGAGAGATAAAAGCTCATTTAGGAACGACATGAACATGCTGCGTAGGTAGCTGGTTATCAGTAAATATCTCCACTGAGATTAAGAAAAGCAGGAGCTTAATAAATTAAGTACTTCCTGGTATGGTTACTGTATTGGTAACTCCACAAAAGAATCTGGATTGTGGTGAGGGAACAGAGAATAAAGCTCATTTAGGACCTGCACTTACGAAGGGGGTAGGCAGCTGTATATCAGGGAGTAAACCTTCTGAGTATAAAAACAGCTGGAGCTTGTTAAGGTAATTACACAGGGGAAAGGATAAAGTACTGGGAACTCCTCAGAAGAATCTGATTTGTGGTGAGGGGAGAGAGATAAAAGCTCATTTAGGAACGACATGAACATGCTGCGTAGGTAGCTGTTTATCAGTAAATATCTCCACTGAGATTAAGAAAAGCAGTAGCTTAATACATTAAGTACTTCCTGGTATGGTTACTGTACTGGTAACTCCCCAAAAGAATCTGGATTGTGGTGAGGGAACAGAGAAAAAAAGCTCATTTAGGTCCTGCAATTACGAAGGGGGTAGGCAGATGTATATCAGGGAGTATCGCTTCTGAGAATAAAAACAGCTGGAGCTTGTTAAGGTAATTACACAGGGGAAAGGATAATGTACTGGGAACTCCTCAGAAGAATCTGATTTGTGGTGAGGGGAGAGAGATAAAAGCTCATTTAGGAACGACATGAACATGCTGCATACGTAGCTGTTTATCAGTAAATATCTCCACTGAGATTTAGGAAAGCAGTAGCTTAATAAATTAAGTACTTCCTGGTATGGATACTGTACTGGTAACTCCCCAAAAGAATCTGGATTGTGGTGAGGGAACAGATAAAAAAGCTCATTTAGGAAGGACATGAACATGCTGCGTAGGTAGCTGTTTATCAGTAAATATCTCCATTGAGATTAAGAAAAGCAGTAGCTTAATAAATTTAGTACTTCCTGGTATGGTTACTGTACTGGTAACTCCCCAAAAGAATCTAGATTGTGGTGAGGAAACAGAGAAAAAAGCTCATTTAGGAACGACAAGAACATGCTGCGTAGGTAGCTGTTTATCAGCAAATATCTCCACTGAGATTAAGAAAAGCAGTAGCTAAATAAATTAAGTATTTCCTGGTATGGATACTGTACTGGTAACTCCCCAAAAGAGTCTGGATTTTGGTGAGGGAACAGAGAAAAAAGGTCATTTAGGACCTGCAATTACGAAGGGGGTAGGCAGCTGTATATCAGGGAGTAAACCTTCTGAGAATAACAACAGCTGGAGCTTGTTAAGGTAATTACACAGGGGAAAGGATAATGTACTGGGAACTCCTCAGAAGAATCTGATTTGTTGTGAGGGGAGAGAGATAAAAGCTTATTTAGGAACGACATGAACATGCTGCATACGTAGCTGTTTATCAGTAAATATCTACACTGAGATTAAGAAAAGCAGTAGCTTAATAAATTAAGTACTTCCTGCTATGGATACTGTACTGGTAACTCCCCAAAAGAATCTGGATTGTGGTGAGGGAACAGAGAAAAAGCTCATGTAGGAACTGTACTTATGAAGGGGGTTGGGAGCTGTATATCAGGGAGTAAACCTGCTGAGAATAAAAACAGCTGGAGCTTGTTAAGGTAATTACACAGGGGAAAGGATAATGTACTTGGAACTCCTCAGAAGAATCTGATTTGTGGTGAGGGGAGAGAGATAAAAGCTCATTTAGGAACGACATGAACATGCTGCGTAGGTAGCTGGTTATCAGTAAATATCTCCACTGAGATTAAGAAAAGCAGGAGCTTAATAAATTAAGTACTTCCTGGTATGGTTACTGTATTGGTAACTCCACAAAAGAATCTGGATTGTGGTGAGGGAACAGAGAATAAAGCTCATTTAGGACCTGCACTTACGAAGGGGGTAGGCAGCTGTATATCAGGGAGTAAACCTTCTGAGTATAAAAACAGCTGGAGCTTGTTAAGGTAATTACACAGGGGAAAGGATAAAGTACTGGGAACTCCTCAGAAGAATCTGATTTGTGGTGAGGGGAGAGAGATAAAAGCTCATTTAGGAACGACATGAACATGCTGCGTAGGTAGCTGTTTATCAGTAAATATCTCCACTGAGATTAAGAAAAGCAGGAGCTTAATAAATTAAGTACTTCCTGGTATGGTTACTGTATTGGTAACTCCCCAAAAGAATCTGGATTGTGGTGAGGGAACAGAGAATAAAGCTCATTTAGGACCTGCACTTACGAAGGGGGTAGGCAGCTGTATATCAGGGAGTAAACCTTCTGAGTATAAAAACAGCTGGAGCTTGTTAAGGTAATTACACAGGGGAAAGGATAATGTACTGGGAACTCCTCAGAAGAATCTGATTTGTGGTGAGGGGAGAGAGATAAAAGCTCATTTTGGAACGAAATGAACATGCTGCGTAGGTGGCTGTTTATCAGTAAATATCTCCACTGAGATTAAGAAAAGCAGGAGCTTAATAAATTAAGTACTTTCTGGTATGGTTACTTTACTGGTAACTCCCCAAAAGAATCTGGATTGTGGTGAGGGAACAGAGAAAAAAGCTCATTTAGGACCTGCACTTACGAATGGGGTAGGCAGTTGTATATCAGGGAGTAAACCTTCTGAGAATAAAAACAGCTGGAGCTTGTTAAGGTAATTACACAGGAGAAAGGATAAAGTACTGGGAACTCCTCAGAAGAATCTGATTTGTGGTGACCGGAGAGAGATAAAAGCTCATTTAGGAACGACATGAACATGCTGCGTAGGTAGCTGTTTATCAGTAAATATCTCCACTGAGATTAAGAAAAGCAGTAGCTTAATACATTAAGTACTTCCTGGTATGGTTACTGTACTGGTAACTCCCCAAAAGAATCTGGATTTTGGTGAGGGAACAAAGAAAAAAGCTCATTTAGGACCTGCACTTACGAAGGCGGTAAGCTGCTGTATATCAGCCTGTAAACCTTCTGAGAATAAAAACAGCTGCAGCTTGTTAACGTAATTACACAGGGGAAAGGATAATGTACTGGGAACTCTTCAGAAGAATCTGATTTGTGGTGAGGGGAGAGAGATAAAAGCTCATTTAGGAACGACATGAACATGCTGCGTAGGTAGCTGTTTATCAGTAAATATCTCCACTGAGATTAAGAAAAGCAGTAGCTTAATAAATTATGTACTTCCTGGTATTGTTACTGTACTGGTAACTCCCCAAAAGAATCTGGATTGTGGTGAGGGAACAGAGAAAAAAGCTCATTTAGGACCTGCACTTACGAAGGGGTTAGGCAGCTGTATATCAGGGAGTAAACATACTGAGAATAAAAACAGCTGGAGCTTGTTAAGGTAATTACACAAGGGAAAGGATAATATACTGGGAACTCCTCAGAAGAATCTGATTTGTGTTGAGGGGAGAGAGATAATAGCTCATTTAGGAACGACATGAAAATGCTGCGTAGGTAGCTGTTTATCAGTAAATATCTCCACTGAGATTAAGAAAAGCAGTAGCTTAATAAATTAAGTACTTCCTAGTATGGTTACTGTACTGGTTACTACCCAAAAGAATCTGGATTTTTGTGAGGGAACAGAGAAAAAAGCTCATTTAGGAACTGCACTTACGAAGGGGGTAGGCAGCTGTATATCAGGGAGTAAACCTTCGGAGAATAAAAACAGCTGGAGCTTGTTAAGGTAATTACACAGGGGAAAGGAGAATGTACTGGGAACTCCTCACAAGAATCTGAATTGTGGTGAGGGGAGAGAGATAAAAGCTCATTTAGGAACGACATGAACATGCTGCGTAGGTAGCTGTTTATCAGTAAATATCTCCATTGAGATTAAGAAAAGCAGTAGCTTAATAAATTAAGTACTTCCTGGTATGGTTACTGTACTGGTAACTCCCCAAAAGAATCTGGATTGTGGTGAGGGAACAGAGAAAAGAGCTCATTTAGAACCTGCATTTACGAAGAGGGTAGGCAGCTGTATATCAGGGAGTATCGCTTCTGAGATTAAAAACAGAAGGAGCTTGTTAAGGTATTTACACAGGGGAAAGGATAATGTACTGGGAAAGCCTCAGAAGAATCTGATTTGTGGTGAGGGGAGAGAGATAAAAGCTCATTTAGGAACGACATGATCATGCTGCATACGTAGCTGTTTATCAGTAAATATCTCTACTGAGATTAAGAAAAGCAGTAGCTTAATAAATTAAGTACTTCCTGGAATGGATACTGTAATGGTAACTCCCCAAAAGAATCTGGATTTTGGTGAGGGAACAGAGAAAAAAGCTCATTTAGGAACGACATGAACATGCTGCGTAGGTAGCTGTTTATCAGTAAATATCTCCACTGAGATTAAGAAAAGCAGTAGCTTAATAAATTAAGTACTTCCTGGTATGGTTACTGTACTGGTATCTCCCCAAAAGAATCTGGATTTTTGTGAGGGAACAGAGAAAAAAGCTCATTTAGGCCATGACCTTACGAAGGTGGTAGGCAGCTGTATATCAGGGAGTAAACCTTCTGAGAATAAAAACAGCTGGAGTTTGTTAAGGTAATTACACAGGGGAAAGGATAATATACTGGGAACTCCTCAGAAGAATCTGATTTTTGGTGAGGGGAGAGAGATAAAAGCTTATTTAGGAACGACATGAACATGCTGCGTAGGTAGCTGTTTATCAATAAATATCTCCACTGAGATTAAGAAAAGCAGTAGCTTAATAAATTAAGTACTTCCTGGTATGGTTGCTGTACTGGTAACTCCCCAAAAGAATCTGGATTGTGGTGAGGGAACAGAGAAAAACGCTAATTTAGGACCTGCACTTACGAAGGGGGTAGGCAGCTGTATATCAGGGAGTAAACCTTCTGAGAATAAAAACAGCTGGAACTTGTTAAGGTAATTACACAGGGGAAAGGATAATGTACTGGGAACTCCTCAGAAGAATCTGATTTGTGGTGAGGGGAGGGATATAAAAGCTCATTTAGGAACGACATGAACGTGCTGCGTAGGTAGCTGTTTATCAGTAAATTTCTCCACTGAGATTAAGAAAAGCAGTAGCTTAATAAATTAAGTACTTCCTGGTATGGTTACTGTAATGGTAACTCCCCAAAAGAATCTGGATTGTGGTGAGGGAACAGAGAAAAAAGCTCATTTAGGAACTGCACTTACGAAGGGGGTAGGCAGCTGTATATCAGGGAGTAAACCTTCGGAGAATAAAAACAGCTGGAGCTTGTTAAGGTAATTACACAGGGGAAAGGAGAATGTACTGGGAACTCCTCACAAGAATCTGAATTGTGGTGAGGGGAGAGAGATAAAAGCTCATTTAGGAACGACATGAACATGCTGCGTAGGTAGCTGTTTATCAGTAAATATCTCCATTGAGATTAAGAAAAGCAGTAGCTTAATAAATTAAGTACTTCCTGGTATGGTTACTGTACTGGTAACTCCCCAAAAGAATCTGGATTGTGGTGAGGGAACAGAGAAAAGAGCTCATTTAGAACCTGCATTTACGAAGAGGGTAGGCAGCTGTATATCAGGGAGTATCGCTTCTGAGAATAAAAACAGAAGGAGCTTGTTAAGGTATTTACACAGGGGAAAGGATAATGTACTGGGAAAGCCTCAGAAGAATCTGATTTGTGGTGAGGGGAGAGAGATAAAAGCTCATTTAGGAACGACATGATCATGCTGCATACGTAGCTGTTTATCAGTAAATATCTCTACTGAGATTAAGAAAAGCAGTAGCTTAATAAATTAAGTACTTCCTGGTATGGATACTGTAATGGTAACTCCCCAAAAGAATCTGGATTTTGGTGAGGGAACAGAGAAAAAAGCTCATTTAGGAACGACATGAACATGCTGCGTAGGTAGCTGTTTATCAGTAAATATCTCCACTGAGATTAAGAAAAGCAGTAGCTTAATAAATTAAGTACTTCCTGGTATGGTTACTGTACTGGTATCTCCCCAAAAGAATCTGGATTTTTGTGAGGGAACAGAGAAAAAAGCTCATTTAGGCCATGACCTTACGAAGGTGGTAGGCAGCTGTATATCAGGGAGTAAACCTTCTGAGAATAAAAACAGCTGGAGTTTGTTAAGGTAATTACACAGGGGAAAGGATAATATACTGGGAACTCCTCAGAAGAATCTGATTTTTGGTGAGGGGAGAGAGATAAAAGCTTATTTAGGAACGACATGAACATGCTGCGTAGGTAGCTGTTTATCAATAAATATCTCCACTGAGATTAAGAAAAGCAGTAGCTTAATAAATTAAGTACTTCCTGGTATGGTTGCTGTACTGGTAACTCCCCAAAAGAATCTGGATTGTGGTGAGGGAACAGAGAAAAACGCTAATTTAGGACCTGCACTTACGAAGGGGGTAGGCAGCTGTATATCAGGGAGTAAACCTTCTGAGAATAAAAACAGCTGGAACTTGTTAAGGTAATTACACAGGGGAAAGGATAATGTACTGGGAACTCCTCAGAAGAATCTGATTTGTGGTGAGGGGAGGGATATAAAAGCTCATTTAGGAACGACATGAACGTGCTGCGTAGGTAGCTGTTTATCAGTAAATTTCTCCACTGAGATTAAGAAAAGCAGTAGCTTAATAAATTAAGTACTTCCTGGTATGGTTACTGTAATGGTAACTCCCCAAAAGAATCTGGATTGTGGTGAGGGAACAGAGAAAAAAGCTCATTTAGGACCTGCACTTACGAAGGGGGTAGGCAGCTGTATATCAGGGAGTAAACCTTCTGAGAATAAAAACAGCTGGAGCTTGTTAAGGTAATTACACAGGGGAAAGGATAATGTACTGGGAACTCCTCAGAAGAATCTGATTTGTGGTGAGGGGAGACAGATAAAAGCTCATTTAGGAACAACATGAACATGCTGCGTAGGTAGCTGTTTATCAGTAAATATCTCCACTGAGATTAAGAAAAGCAGTAGCTTAATAAATTGAGTACTTCCTGGTATGGTTACTGTACTGGTAACTCCCCAAAAGAATCTGGATTGTGGTGAGGGAACAGAGAAAAAAGCTCATTTAGGACCTGCACTTACGAAGGGGATAGGCAGCTGTTTATCTGGGAGTAAACCTTCTGAGAATAAAAACAGCTGGAGCTTGTTAAGGTAATTACACAGGGGAAAGGATAATGTACTGGGAACTCCTCAGAAGAATCTGATTTGTGGTGAGGAGAGAGAGATAAAAGCTCATTTAGGAACGACATGAACATGCTGCATAGGTAGCTGTTTATCAGTAAATATCTCCACTGAGATTAAGAAAAGCAGTAGCTTAAAAAATTAAGTACTTCCTGGTATGGTTACTTTACTGGTAACTCCCCAAAAGAATCTGGATTGTGGTGAGGGAACAGAGAAAAAAGCTCATTTAGGTCCTGCACTTACGAAGGGGGTGGGCATCTGTATATCAGGGAGTATCGCTTCTGAGAATAAAAACAGATGGAGCTTTTTAAGGTAATTACACAGGGGAAAGGATAATGTACTGGGAACTCCTCAGAAGAATCTGATTTGCGTTGAGGGGAGAGAGATAAAAGCTCATTTAGGAACGACAGGAACATGTTGCATACGTAGCTGTTTATCAGTAAATATCTCTACTGAGATTAAGAAAAGCAGTATCTTAATAAATTAAGTACTTCCTGGTATGGATACTGTACTGGTAACTCCCCAAAAGAATCTGGATTGTGGTGAGGTAACAGAGAAAAAAGCTCATTTAGGAACGACATGAACATGCTGCGTAGGTAGCTGTTTATCAGTAAATATCTCCACTGAGATTAAGAAAAGCAGTAGCTTAATAAATTAAGTACTTCCTGGTATGGTTACTGTACTGGTAACTCCCCAAAAGAATCTGGATTGTGGTGAGGGAACAGAGAAAAATGCTCATTTAGGACCTGCACTTACGAAGGGGGTAGGCAGTTGTATATCAGGGTGTAAATCTGCTGAGAATAAAAACAGCTGGAGCTTGTTAAGGTAATTACACAGGGGAAAGGATAATGTACTGGGAACTCCTCAGAAGAATCTGATTTGTGATGACGGGAGAGAGATAAAAGCTCATTTAGGAACGACATGAACATGCTGCGTAGGTAGCTGTTTATCAGTAAATATCTCTACTGAGATTAAGAAAAGGAGTAGCTTAATAAATTAAGTACTTCCTGGTATGGTTACTGTACTGGTAACTCCCCAAAAGAATCTGGATTGTGGTGAGGGAACAGAGAAAAGAGCTCATTTAGAACCTGCATTTACGAAGAGGGTAGGCAGCTGTATATCAGGGAGTATCGCTTCTGAGAATAAAAACAGAAGGAGCTTGTTAAGGTATTTACACAGGGGAAAGGATAATGTACTGGGAAAGCCTCAGAAGAATCTGATTTGTGGTGAGGGGAGAGAGATAAAAGCTCATTTAGGAACGACATGATCATGCTGCATACGTAGCTGTTTATCAGTAAATATCTCTACTGAGATTAAGAAAAGCAGTAGCTTAATAAATTAAGTACTTCCTGGTATGGATACTGTAATGGTAACTCCCCAAAAGAATCTGGATTTTGGTGAGGGAACAGAGGAAAAAGCTCATTTAGGAACGACATGAACATGCTGCGTAGGTAGCTGTTTATCAGTAAATATCTCCACTGAGATTAAGAAAAGCAGTAGCTTAATAAATTAAGTACTTCCTGGTATGGTTACTGTACTGGTATCTCCCCAAAAGAATCTGGATTTTTGTGAGGGAACAGAGAAAAAAGCTCATTTAGGCCATGACCTTACGAAGGTGGTAGGCAGCTGTATATCAGGGAGTAAACCTTCTGAGAATAAAAACAGCTGGAGTTTGTTAAGGTAATTACACAGGGGAAAGGATAATATACTGGGAACTCCTCAGAAGAATCTGATTTTTGGTGAGGGGAGAGAGATAAAAGCTTATTTAGGAACGACATGAACATGCTGCGTAGGTAGCTGTTTATCAATAAATATCTCCACTGAGATTAAGAAAAGCAGTAGCTTAATAAATTAAGTACTTCCTGGTATGGTTGCTGTACTGGTAACTCCCCAAAAGAATCTGGAAGGTGGTGAGGGAACAGAGAAAAACGCTAATTTAGGACCTGCACTTACGAAGGGGGTAGGCAGCTGTATATCAGGGAGTAAACCTTCTGAGAATAAAAACAGCTGGAACTTGTTAAGGTAATTACACAGGGGAAAGGATAATGTACTGGGAACTCCTCAGAAGAATCTGATTTGTGGTGAGGGGAGGGATATAAAAGCTCATTTAGGAACGACATGAACGTGCTGCGTAGGTAGCTGTTTATCAGTAAATTTCTCCACTGAGATTAAGAAAAGCAGTAGCTTAATAAATTAAGTACTTCCTGGTATGGTTACTGTAATGGTAACTCCCCAAAAGAATCTGGATTGTGGTGAGGGAAAAGAGAAAAAAGCTCATTTAGGACCTGCACTTACGAAGGGGATAGGCAGCTGTTTATCAGGGAGTAAACCTTCTGAGAATAAAAACAGCTGGAGCTTGTTAAGGTAATTACACAGGGGAAAGGATAATGTACTGGGAACTCCTCAGAAGAATCTGATTTGTGGTGAGGAGAGAGAGATAAAAGCTCATTTAGGAACGACATGAACATGCTGCATAGGTAGCTGTTTATCAGTAAATATCTCCACTGAGATTAAGAAAAGCAGTAGCTTAATAAATTAAGTACTTCCTGGTATGGTTACTTTACTGGTAACTCCCCAAAAGAATCTGGATTGTGGTGAGGGAACAGAGAAAAAAGCTCATTTAGGTCCTGCACTTACGAAGGGGGTAGGCATCTGTATATCAGGGAGTATCGCTTCTGAGAATAAAAACAGATGGAGCTTTTTAAGGTAATTACACAGGGGAAAGGATAATGTACTGGGAACTCCTCAGAAGAATCTGATTTGCGTTGAGGGGAGAGAGATAAAAGCTCATTTAGGAACGACAGGAACATGTTGCATACGTAGCTGTTTATCAGTAAATATCTCTACTGAGATTAAGAAAAGCAGTATCTTAATAAATTAAGTACTTCCTGGTATGGATACTGTACTGGTAACTCCCCAAAAGAATCTGGATTGTGGTGAGGTAACAGAGAAAAAAGCTCATTTAGGAACGACATGAACATGCTGCGTAGGTAGCTGTTTATCAGTAAATATCTCCACTGAGATTAAGAAAAGCAGTAGCTTAATAAATTAAGTACTTCCTGGTATGGTTACTGTACTGGTAACTCCCCAAAAGAATCTGGATTGTGGTGAGGGAACAGAGAAAAATGCTCATTTAGGACCTGCACTTACGAAGGGGGTAGGCAGTTGTATATCAGGGTGTAAATCTGCTGAGAATAAAAACAGCTGGAGCTTGTTAAGGTAATTACACAGGGGAAAGGATAATGTACTGGGAACTCCTCAGAAGAATCTGATTTGTGATGACGGGAGAGAGAGAAAAGCTCATTTAGGAACGACATGAACATGCTGCGTAGGTAGCTGTTTATCAGTAAATATCTCTACTGAGATTAAGAAAAGCAGTAGCTTAATAAATTAAGTACTTCCTGGTATGGATACTGTACTGGTAACTCCCCAAAAGAATCTGGATTGTGGTGAGGGAACAGAGAAAAAAGCTCATTTAGGACCTGCACTTACGAAGGGGGTAGGCAGCTGTATATCAGGGAGTATCGCTTCTGAGAATAAAAACAGCTGGAGCTTGTTAAGGTAATTACACAGGGGAAAGGATAATGTACTGGGAACTCCTCAGAAGAATCTGATTTGTGGTGAGGGGAGAGAGATAAAAGCTCATTAAGAACGACATGAACATGCTGCATACGTAGCTGTTTATCAGTAAATATCTCCACTGAGATTAAGAAAAGCAGTAGCTTAATAAATTAAGTACTTCCTGGTATGGATACTGTACTGGTAACTCCCCAAAAGAATCTGGATTATGGTGAGGGAACAGAGAAAAAAGCTCATTTAGGAACGACATGAACATGCTGCGTAGGTAGCTGTTTATCAGTAAATATCTCCACTGAGATTAAGAAAAGCAGTAGCTTAATAAATTAAGTACTTCCTGGTATGGTTACTGTACTGGTATCTCCCCAAAAGAATCTGGATTTTTGTGAGGGAACAGAGAAAAAAGCTCATTAAGGACATGCACTTACGAAGGTGGTAGGCAGCTGTATATCAGGGAGTAAACCTTCTGAGAATAAAAACAGCTGGAGCTTGTTAAGGTAATTACACAGGGGAAAGGATAATATACTGGGAACTCCTCAGAAGAATCTGATTTTTGGTGAGGGGAGAGAGATAAAAGCTTATTTAGGAACGACATGAACATGCTGCGTAGGTAGCTGTTTATCAATAAATATCTCCACTGAGATTAAGAAAAGCAGTAGCTTAATAAATTAAGTACATCCTGGTATGGATACTGTACTGGTAACTCCCCAAAAGAATCTGGATTGTGGTGAGGTAACAGAGAAAAAAGCTCATTTAGGACCTGCACTTACGAAGGGGGTAGGCAGTTGTATATCAGGGAGTAAATCTGCTGAGAATAAAAACAGCTGGAGCTTGTTCTGGTAATTACACAGGGGAAAGGATAATGTACTGGGAACTCCTCAGAAGAATCTGATTTGTGATGACGGTAGAGAGATAAAAGCTCATTTAGGAACGACATGAACATGCTGCGTAGGTAGCTGTTTATCAGTAAATATCTCCACTGAGATTAAGAAAAGCAGTAGCTTAATAAATTAAGTACTTCCTGGTATGGTTACTGTACTGGTATCTCCCCAAAAGAATCTGGATTTTTGTGAGGGAACAGAGAAAAAAGCTCATTTAGGACATGCACTTACGAAGGTGGTAGGCAGCTGTATATCAGGGAGTAAACCTTCTGAGAATAAAAACAGCTGGAGCTTGTTAAGGTAATTACACAGGGGAAAGGATAATATACTGGGAACTCCTCAGAAGAATCTGATTTTTGGTGAGGGGAGAGAGATAAAAGCTTATTTAGGAACGACATGAACATGCTGCGTAGGTAGCTGTTTATCAATAAATATCTCCACTGAGATTAAGAAAAGAAGTAGCTTAATAAATTAAGTACATCCTGGTATGGATACTGTACTGGTAACTCCCCAAAAGAATCTGGATTGTGGTGAGGTAACAGAGAAAAAAGCTCATTTAGGACCTGCACTTACGAAGGGGGTAGGCAGTTGTATATCAGGGAGTAAATCTGCTGAGAATAAAAACAGCTGGAGCTTGTTCTGGTAATTACACAGGGGAAAGGATAATGTACTGGGAACTCCTCAGAAGAATCTGATTTGTGATGACGGTAGAGAGATAAAAGCTCATTTAGGAACGACATGAACATGCTGCGTAGGTAGCTGTTTATCAGTAAATATCTCCACTGAGATTAAGAAAAGCAGTAGCTTAATAAATTAAGTACTTCCTGGTATGGTTACTGTACTGGTAACTCCCCAAAAGAATCTGGATTGAGGCGGGGGAACAGAGAAAAGAGCTCATTTGGAACCTGCACTTACGAAGGGGGTAGGCAGCTGTATATCAGGGAGTATCGCTTCTGAGAATAAAAACAGAAGGAGCTTGTTAAGGTATTTACACAGGGGAAAGGATAATGTACTGGGAACTCCTCAGAAGAATCTGATTTGTGGTGAGGGGAGAGAGATAAAAGCTCATTTAGGAACGACATGATCATGCTGCATACGTAGCTGTTTATCAGTAAATATCTCTACTGAGATTAAGAAAAGCAGTAGCTTAATAAATTAAGTACTTCCTGGTATGGATACTGTACTGGTAACTCCCCAAAAGAATCTGGATTGTGGTGAGGGAACAGAGAAAAAAGCTCATTTAGGACCTGCACTTACGAAGGGGGTAGGCAGCTGTATATCAGGGAGTATCGCTTCTGAGAATAAAAACAGCTGGAGCTTGTTAAGGTAATTACACAGGGGAAAGGATAATGTACTGGGAACTCCTCAGAAGAATCTGATTTGTGGTGAGGGGAGAGAGATAAAAGCTCATTAAGATCGACATGAACATGCTGCATACGTAGCTGTTTATCAGTAAATATCTCCACTGAGATTAAGAAAAGCAGTAGATTAATAAATTCAGTACTTCCTGGTATGGATACTGTACTGGTAACTCCCCAAAAGAATCTGGATTTTGGTGAGGGAACAGAGAAAAAAGCTCATTTAGGAACGACATGAACATGCTGCGTAGGTAGCCGTTTATCAGTAAATATCTCCACTGAGATTAAGAAAAGCAGTAGCTTAATAAATTAAGTACTTCCTGGTATGGTTACTGTACTGGTATCTCCCCAAAAGAATCTGGATTTTTGTGAGGGAACAGAGAAAAAAAGCTCATTTAGGACATGCACTTACGAAGGTGGTAGGCAGCTGTATATCAGGGAGTAAACCTTCTGAGAATAAAAACAGCTGGAGCTTGTTAAGGTAATTACACAGGGGAAAGGATAATATACTGGGAACTCCTCAGAAGAATCTGATTTTTGGTGAGGGGAGAGAGATAAAAGCTTATTTAGGAACGACATCAACATGCTGCGTAGGTAGCTGTTCATCAATAAATATCTCCACTGAGATTAAGAAAAGCAGTAGCTTAATAAATTAAGTACTTCCTGGTATGGTTGCTGTACTGGTAACTCCCCAAAAGAATCTGGATTGTGGTGAGGGAACAGAGAAAAACGCTCATTTAGGACCTGCACTTACGAAGGGGGTAGGCAGCTGTATATCAGGGAGTAAACCTTCTGAGAATAAAAACAGCTGGAGCTTGTTAATGTAATTACACAGGGGAAAGGATAATGTACTGGGAACTCCTCAGAAGAATCTGATTCGTGGTGAGGGGAGAGAGATAAAAGCTCATTTAGGAACGACATGAACATGCTGCGTAGGTAGCTGTTTATCAGTAAATATCTCCACTGAGATTAAGAAAAGCAGTAGCTTAATAAATTAAGTACTTCCTGGTACGGTTACTGTACTTGTAACTCCCCAAAAGAATCTGGATTGTGGTGAGGGAACAGAGAAAAAAGCTCATTCAGGACCTGCACTTATGAAGGGGGTAGGCAGCTGTATATCAGGGAGTAAACATTCTGAGAATAAAAACAGCTGGAGCTTGTTAAGGTAATTACACAGGGGAAAGGATAATGTACTGGGAACTCCACAGAAGAATCTGATTTCTGGTGACGGGAGAGAGATAAAAGCTCATTTAGGAACGACATGAACATGCTGCGTAGGTAGCTGTTTATCAGTAAATATCTCCACTGAGATTAAGAGAAGCAGTAGCTTAATAAATTAAGTACTTCCTGGTATGGTTACTGTACTGGTAACTCCCCAAAAGAATCTGGATTTTGGTGAGCGAACAGAGAAAAAAGCTCATTTAGTACCTGCACTTACGCAGGGGGTAGGCAGCTGTATATCAGGGAGTACCGCTTCTGAGAATAAAAACAGATGGAGCTTGTTAAGGTATTTACACAGGGGAAAGGATAATGTACTGGGAACTCCTCAGAAGAATCTGATTTGTGGTGAGGGGAGAGAGATAAAAGCTCATTTAGGAACGACATGATCATGCTGCATACGTAGCTGTTTATCAGTAAATATCTATACTGAGATTAAGAAAAGCAGTAGCTTAATAAATTAAGTACTTCCTGGTATGGATACTGTACTGGTAACTCCCCAAAAGAATCTGGATTGTGGTGAGGGAACAGAGAAAAAAGCTCATTTAGGACCTGCACTTACGAAGGGGGTAGGCAGCTGTATATCAGGGAGCATCGCTTCTGAGAATAAAAACAGCTGGAGCTTGTTATGGTAATTACACAGGGGAAAGGATAATGTACTGGGAACTCCTCAGAAGAATCTGATTTGTGGTGAGGGGAGAGAGATAAAAGCTCATTAAGAACGACATGAACATGCTGCATACGTAGCTTTTTATCAGTAAATATCTCCACTAAGATTAAGAAAAGCAGTAGCTTAATAAATTAAGTACTTCCTGGTATGGACACTGTACTGGTAACTCCCCAAAAGAATCTGGATTTTGGTGAGGGAACAGAGAAAAAAGCTCATTTAGGAACGACATGAACATGCTGCGTAGGTAGCTGTTTATCAGTAAATATCTCCACTGAGATTAAGAAAAGCAGTAGCTTAATAAATTAAGTACTTCCTGGTATGGTTACTGTACTGGTATCTCACCAAAAGAATCTGGATTTTTGTGAGGGAACAGAGAAAAAAGCTCATTTAGGACATGCACTTACGAAGGGGGTAGGCAGCTGTATATCAGGGAGTAAACCTTCTGAGAATAAAAACAGCTGGAGCTTGTTAAGGTAATTACACAGGGGAAAGGATAATATACTGGGAACTCCTCAGAAGAATCTGATTTTTGGTGAGGGGAGAGAGATAAAAGCTTATTTAGGAACGACATGAACATGCTGCGTAGGTAGCTGTTTATCAATAAATATCTCCACTGAGATTAAGAAAAGCAGTAGCTTAATAAATTAAGTACTTCCTGGTGTGGTTGCTGTACTGGTAACTCCCCAAAAGAATCTGGATTGTGGTGAGGGAACAGAGAAAAACGCTCATTTAGGACCTGCACTTACGAAGGGGGTAGGCAGCTGTATATCAGGGAGTAAACCTTCTGAGAATAAAAACAGCTGGAGCTTGTTAAGGTAATTACACAGGGGAGAAGATAATGTACTGGGAACTCCTCAGAAGAATCTGATTTGTGGTGAGGGGAGAGAGATAAAAGCTCATTTAGGAACGACATGAACATGCTGCGTAGGTAGCTGTTTATCAGTAAATATCTCCACTGAGATTAAGAAAAGCAGTAGCTTAATAAATTAAGTACTTCCTGGTACGGTTACTGTACTGGTAACTCCCCAAAAGAATCTGGATTGTGGTGAGGGAACAGAGAAAAAAGCTCATTCAGGACCTGCACTTATGAAGGGGGTAGGCAGCTGTATATCAGGGAGTAAACATTCTGAGAATAAAAACAGCTGGAGCTTGTTAAGGTAATTACACAGGGGAAAGGATAATGTACTGGGAACTCCACAGAAGAATCTGATTTCTGGTGACGGGAGAGAGATAAAAGCTCATTTAGGAACGACATGAACATGCTGCGTAGGTAGCTGTTTATCAGTAAATATCTCCACTGAGATTAAGAAAAGCAGTAGCTTAATAAATTAAGTACTTCCTGGTATGGTTACTGTACTGGTAACTCCCCAAAAGAATCTGGATTTTGGTGAGCGAACAGAGAAAAAAGCTCATTTAGTACCTGCACTTACGCAGGGGGTAGGCAGCTGTATATCAGGGAGTACCGCTTCTGAGAATAAAAACAGCTGGAGCTTGTTAAGGTAATTACACAGGGGAAAGGATAATATACTGGGAACTCCTCAGAAGAATCTGATTTTTGGTGAGGGGAGAGAGATAAAAGCTTATTTAGGAACGACATGAACATGCTGCGTAGGTAGCTGTTTATCAATAAATATCTCCACTAAGATTAAGAAAAGCAGTAGCTTAATAAATTAAGTACTTCCTGGTATGGTTGCTGTACTGGTAACTTCCCAAAAGAATCTGGATTGTGGTGAGGGAACAGAGAAAAACGCTCATTTAGGACCTGCACTTACGAAGGGGGTAGGCAGCTGTATATCAGGGAGTAAACCTTCTGAGAATAAAAACAGCTGGAGCTTGTTAAGGTAATTACACAGGGGAAAGGATAATGTACTGCGAACTCCTCAGAAGAATCTGATTTGTGGTGAGGGGAGAGAGATAAAAGCTCATTTAGGAACGACATGAACATGCTGCGTAGGTAGCTGTTTATCAGTAAATATCTACACTGAGATTAAGAAAAGCAGTAGCTTAATAAATTAAGTACCTCCTGGAGCGGTTACTGTACTGCTAACTCCCCAAAAGAATCTGGATTGTGGTGAGGGAACAGAGAAAAAATCTCATTCAGGACCTGCACTTGTGAAGGGGGTAGGCAGCTGTATAGCAGGGAGTAAACATTCTGAGAATAAAAACAGCTGGAGCTTGTTAAGGTAATTACACAGGGGAAAGGATAATGTACTGGGAACTCCACAGAAGAATCTGATTTCTGGTGACGGGAGAGAGATAAAAGCTCATTTAGGAACGACATGAACATGCTGCGTAGGTAGCTGTTTATCAGTAAATATCTCCACTGAGATTAAGAAAAGCAGTAGCTTAATAAATTGAGTACTTCCTGGTATGGTTACTGTACTGGTAACTCCCCAAAAGAATCTGGATTGTGGTGAGGGAACAGAGAAAAAAGCTCATTTAGGACCTGCACTTACGAAGGGGGTAGGCAGGTGTTTATCAGGGAGTAAACCTTCTGAGAATAAAAACAGCTGGAGCTTGGTAAGGTAATTACACAGGGGAAAGGATAATGTACTGGGAACTCCTCAGAAGAATCTGATTTGTGGTGAGGGGAGAGAGATAAAAGCTCATTTAGGAACGACATGAACATGCTGCATAGGTAGCTGTTTATCAGTAAATATCTCCACTGAGATTAAGAAAAGCAGTAGCTTAATAAATTAAGTACTTCCTGGTATGGTTACGTTACTGGTAACTCCCCAAAAGAATCTGGATTGTGGTGAGGGAACAGAGAAAAAAGCACATTTAGGACCTGCACTTACGAAGGGGGTAGGCATGTGTATATCAGGGAGTATCGCTTCTGAGAATAAAAACCGATGGAGCTTTTTAAGGTAATTACACAGGGGAAAGGATAATGTACTGGGAACTCCTCAGAAGAATCTGATTTGTGTTGAGGGGAGAGAGATAAAAGCTCATTTAGGAACGACAGGAACATGTTGCATACGTAGCTGTTTATCAGTAAATATCTCTACTGAGATTAAGAAAAGCAGTATCTTAATAAATTAAGTACTTCCTGGTATGGATACTGTACTGGTAACTCCCCAAAAGAATCTGGATTGTGGTGAGGTAACAGAGAAAAAAGCTCATTTAGGAACGACGTGAACATGCTGCGTAGGTAGCTGTTTATCAGTAAATATCTCCACTGAGATTAAGAAAAGCAGTAGCTTAATAAATTAAGTACTTCCTGGTATGGTTACTGTACTGGTAACTACCCAAAAGAATCTGGATTTTTGTGAGGGAACAGAGAAAAAAGCTCATTTAGGAACTGCACTTACGAAGGGGGTAGGCAGCTGTATATCAGGGAGTAAACCTTCTGAGAATAAAAACAGCTGGAGATTGTTAAGGTAATTACACAGGGGAAAGGATAATGTACTGGGAACTCCTCAGAAGAATCTGATTTGTGATGAGGGGAGAGAGATATAAGCTCATTTAGGAACGACATGAACATGCTGCCTAGGTAGCTGTTTATCAGTAAATATCTCCACTGAAATTAAGAAAAGCAGTAGCTTAATAAATTAAGTACTTCCTGGTATGGTTACTGTACTGGTAACTCCCCAAAAGAATCTGGATTGTGGTGAGAGAACAGAGAAAAGAGCTCATTTACAACCTGCACTTACGAAGGGGGTAGGCAACTGTATATCAGGGAGTATCGCTTCTGAGAATAAAAACAGAAGGAGCTTGTTAAGGTATTTACACAGGGGAAAGGATAATGTACTGGGAACTCCTCAGAAGAATCTGATTTGTGGTGAGGGGAGAGAGATAAAAGCTCATTTAGGAACGACATGATCATGCTGCATACGTAGCTGTTTATCAGTAAATATCTCTACTGAGATTAAGAAAAGCAGTAGCTTAATAAATTAAGTACTTCCTGGTATGCATACTGTACTGGTAACTCCCCAAAAGAATCTGGATTGTGGTGAGGGAACAGAGAAAAAAGCTCATTTAGGACCTGCACTTACGAAGGGGGTAGGCAGCTGTATATCAGGGAGTATCGCTTCTGAGAATAAAAACAGCTGGAGCTTGTTAAGGTAATTACACAGGGGAAAGGATAATGTACTGGGAACTCCTCAGAAGAATCTGATTTGTGGTGTGGGAAGAGAGATAAAAGCTCATTAAGAACGACATGAACATGCTGCATACGTAGCTGTTTATCACTAAATATCTCCACTGAGATTAAGAAAAGCAGTAGCTTAATAAATTAAGTACTTCCTGGTATGGATACTGTACTGGTAACTCCCCAAAAGAATCTGGATTTTGGTGAGGGAAGAGAGAAAAAAGCTCATTTAGGAACGACATGAACATGCTGCGTAGGTAGCTGTTTATCAGTCAATATCTCCACTGAGATTAAGAAAAGCAGTAGCTTAATAAATTAAGTACTTCCTGGTATGGTTACTGTACTGGTATCTCCCCAAAAGAATCTGGATTTTTGTGAGGGAACAGAGAAAAAAGCTCATTTAGGACATGCACTTACGAAGGTGGTAGGCAGCTGTATATCAGGGAGTAAACCTTCTGAGAATAAAAACAGCTGGAGCTTGTTAAGGTAATTACACAGGGGAAAGGATAATATACTGGGAACTCCTCAGAAGAATCTGATTTTTGGTGAGGGGAGAGAGATAAAAGCTTATTTAGGAACGACATGAACATGCTGCGTAGGTAGCTGTTTATCAATAAATATCTCCACTGAGATTAAGAAAAGCAGTAGCTTAATAAATTAGGTACTTCCTGGTATGGTTGCTGTACTGGTAACTCCCCAAAAGAATCTGGATTGTGGTGAGGGAACAGAGAAAAACGCTCATTTGGGACCTGCACTTACGAAGGGGGTAGGCAGCTGTATATCAGGGAGTAAACCTTCTGAGAATAAAAACAGCTGGAGCTTATTAAGGTAATTACACAGGGGAAAGGATAATGTACTGGGAACTCCTCAGCAGAATCTGATTTGTGGTGAGGGGAGAGAGATAAAAGCTCATTTAGGAACGACAAGAACCTGCTGCCTAGGTAGCTGTTTATCAGTAAATATCTACACTGAGATTAAGAAAAGCAGTAGCTTAATAAATTAAGTACTTCCTGGTATGGTTACTGTACTGGTAACTCCCCAAAAGAATCTGGATTGTGGTGAGGGAACAGAGAAAAAAGCTCATTTAGGACCTGCACTTACGCAGGGGGTAGGCAGCTGTATATCAGGGAGTAAACCTCCGGAGAATAAAAACAGCTGGAGCTTGTTAAGGTAATTACACAGGGGAAAGGATAATGTACTGGGAACTCCTCAGAAGAATCTGATTTGTGGTGAGGGGAGAGAGATAAAAGCTCATTTAGGAACGACATGAACATGCTGCGTAGGTAGCTGTTCATCAGTAAATATCTCCACTGAGATTAAGAAAAGCAGTAGCTTAATAAATTAAGTACTTCCTGGTATGGTAACTGTACTGGTAACTCCCCAAAAGAATCTGGATTGTGGTGAGGGAACAGAGAAAAAAGCTCATTTAGGACCTGCACTCACGAAGGGGGTAGGCAGCTGAATATCAGGGAGTAAACCTTCTGAGAATAAAAACAGCTGGAACTTGTTAAGGTAATTATACGGGGGAAACGATAACGTACTGGGAACTCCTCAGAAGAATCTGATTTGTGGTGAGGGGAGAGAGATAAAAGCTCCTTTAGGAACGACATGAACATGCTTTGTAAGTAGCTGTTTATCAGTAAATATCTCCACTGAGATTAAGAAAAGCAGTAGCTTAATAAATTAAGTACTTTCTGGTATGGTTACTGTACTGGTAACTCCCCAAAAGAATCTGGATAGTGGTGAGGGAACAGAGAAAAAAGCTCATTTAGGACCTGCACTTACGAAGGGGCCAGGCAGCTGTATATCAGGGAGTAAACCTTCTGAGAATAAAAACACCTGGAGCTTGTTAAGGTAATTACACAGGGGAAAGGATAATGTACTGGGAACTCCTCAGCAGAATCTGATTTATGGTGAGGGGAGAGAGATAAAAGCTCATTTAGGAACGACATGAACATGCTGCGTAGGTAGCTGTTTATCAGTAAATATCTCCACTGAGATTAAGAAAAGCAGTAGCTTAATAAATTAAGTACTTCCTGGTATGGTTACTGTACTGGTAACTCCCCAAAGGAATCTGGATTGTGGTGAGGGAACAGAGAAAAAAGCACATTTAGGACCTGCACTTAAGAAGGGGGTAGGCAGCTGTATATCAGGGAGTAAACCTTCTGAGAATAAAAACAGCTGAAGCTTCTTAAGGTAATTACACAGGGGAAAGGATAATGTACTGGGAACTCCTCAGAAGAATCTGATTTGTGTCGAGGGGAGAGAGATAAAAGCTCATTTAGGAACGACAGGAACATGTTGCATACGTAGCTGTTTATCAGTAAATATCTCTACTGAGATTAAGAAGAGCAGTATCTTAATAAATTAAGTACTTCCTGGTATGGTTACTGTACTGGTAACTCCCCAAAAGAATCTGGATTGTGGTGAGGGAACAGAGAAAAAAGCTCATTTAGGACCTGCAATTACGAAGGGGGTAGGCAGCTGTATATCAGGGAGTATCGCTTCTGAGAATAAAAACAGATGGAGCTTTTTAAGGTAATTACACAGGGGAAACTATAATGTACTGGGAACTCCTCAGAAGAATCTGATTTGTGGTGAGGGGAGAGAGATAAAAGCTCATATAGGAACGACATGAACATGCTGCGTAGGTAGCTGTTTATCAGTAAATATGTCCACTGAGAATAAGAAAAGCAGTAGCTTAATAAATTAAGTACTTCCTGGTATGGTTACTGTACTGGTAACTCCCCTAAAGAATCTGGATTGTGGTGAGGGAACAGAGAAAAAAGCTCATTTAGGACCTGCAATTACGAAGGGGGTAGGCAGCTTTATATCAGGGAGTATCGCTTCTGAGAATAAAAAAAGCTGGAGCTTGTTAAGGTAATTACACAGGGGAATGGATAATGTACTGGGAACTTCTCAGAAGAATCTGATTTGTGGTGAGGGGAGAGAGATAAAAGCTCATTTAGGAACGACATGAACATGCTGCATACGTAGCTGTTTAACAGTAAATATCTCCACTGAGATTAAGAAAAGCAGTAGCTTAATAAATTAAGTACTTCCTGGTATGGACACTGTACTGTTAACTCCCCAAAAGAATCTGTATTGTGGTGAGGGAACAGAGAAAAAAGCCTATTTAGGAACGACATGAACATGCTGCGTAGGTAGCTGTTTATCAGTAAATATCTCCACTGAGATTAAGAAAAGCAGTAGCTTAATAAATTAAGTACTTCCTGGTATGGTTACTGTACTGGTAACTCCGCAAAAGAATCTGGATTGTGGTGAGGGAACAGAGAAAAAAGCTCATTTAGGACCTGCACTTACGAAGGGGGTAGGCAGCTGTATATCAGGGAGTAAACCTTCTGAGAATAAAAACAGCTGGAGCTTGTTAAGGTAATTACACAGGGGAAAGGATAATGTACTGGGAACTCCTCAGAAGAATCTGATTTGTGGTGAGGGGAGAGAGATTAAAGCTCATTTAGGAACGACATGAACATGCTGCGTATGAAGCTGTTTATCAGTAAATATCTCCACTGAGATTAAGAAAAGCAGTAGCTTAATAAATTAAGTACTTCCTGGTCCGGTTACTGTACTGGTAACTCCCGAAAAGAATCTGGATTGTGGTGAGGGAACAGAGAAAAAAGCTCATTTAGGACCTGCAGTTACGAAGGGGGTAGGCAGCTGTATATCAGGGAGTAAACATTCTGAGAATAAAAACAGCTGGAGCTTGTTAAGGTAATTACACAGGGGAAAGGATAATGTACTGGGAACTCCACAGAAGAATCTGATTTCTGGTGACGGGAGAGAGATAAAAGCTCATTTAGGAACGACATGAACATGCTGCGTAGGTAGCTGTTTATCAGTAAATATCTCCACTGAGATTAAGAAAAGCAGTAGCTTAATAAATTAAGTACTTCCTGGTATGGTTACTGTACTGGTAACTCCCCAAAAGAATCTGGATTGTGGTGAGAGAACAGAGTAAAAAGCTCATTTATGACCTGCAATTACGAAGGGGGTAGGCAGCTGTATATCAGGGAGTATCGCTTCTGAGAATAAAAACAGCTGGAGCGTGTTAAGGTAATTACACAGGGGAAAGGATAATGTACTGGGAACTCCTCAGAAGAATCTGATTTGTGGTGATGGGAGAGAGATAAAAGCTCATTTAGGAACGACATGAACATGCTGCGTAGGAAGCTGTTTATCAGTAAATATCTCCACTGAGATTAAGAAAAGCAGTAGCTTAATAAATTAAGTACTTCCTGGTATGGTTACTGTACTGGTAACTCCCCAAAAGAATCTGGATTGTGGTGAGGGAACAGAGAAAAAAGCTCATTTAGGACCTGCACTTACGAAGGGGGTAGGCAGCTGTATATCAGGGAGTAAACATTCTGAGAATAAAAACAGCTGGAGCTTCTTAGGGTAATTACACAGGGGAAAGTATAATGTACTGGGAACTCCTCAGAAGAATCTGATTTGTGGTGACGGGAGAGAGATAAAAGCTCATTTAGGAACGACATGAACATGCTGCGTAGGTAGGTGTTTATCAGTAAATATCTCCACTGAGATTAAGAAAAGCAGTAGCTTAATAAATTAAGTACTTTCTGGTATGGTTACTGTACTATAACTCCCCAAAAGAATCTGGATTGTGGTGAGGGAGCAGAGAAAAAAGCTCATTTAGGACATGCACTTACGAAGGGGGTAGTCAGTTGTATATCATGGAGTAAAACTTCTGAGAACAAAAACAGCTGGAGCTTGTTAAGGTAATTACACAGGGGAAAGGATAATGTACTGGGAACTCCTCAGAAGAATCTGATATGTGGTGACGGGAGAGATATAAAAGCTCATTTAAGAACGACATGAACATGCTGGGTAGGTAGCTGTTTATCAGTAAATATCTCCACTGAGATTAAGAAAAGCAGTAGCTTAATAAATTAAGTACTTTCTGGTATGGTTACTGTACTGGTAACTCCCCAAAAGAATCTGGATTGTGGTGAGGGAAAGAGAAAAAAGCTCATTTAGTACCTGCACTTACGAAGGGGGTAGGCAGCTGTATATCAGGGAGTAAACCTTCTGAGAATAAAAACAGCTGGAGCTTATTAAGGTAATTACACAGGGGAAACTATAATGTACTGGGAAATCCTGAGAAGAATCTGATTTGTGGTGAGGGGAGAGAGATAAAAGCTCATTTAGGAACGACATGAACATGCTGCGTAGGTAGCTGTTTATCAGTAAATACCTCCACTGAGAATAAGAAAAGCAGTAGCTTAATAAATTAAGTACTTCCTGGTATGGTTACTGTACTGGTAACTCCCCAAAAGAATCTGGATTGTGGTGAGGGAACAGAGCAAAAAGCTCATTTAGGACCTGCAATTACGAAGGGGGTAGGCAGCTGTATATCAGGGAGTAAACATTCTGAGAATAAAAACAGCTGGAGCTTGTTAAGGTAATTACACAGGGGAAAGGATAATGTACTGGGAACTCCACAGAAGAATATGATTTCTGGTGACAGGAGAGAGATAAAAGCTCATTTAGGAACGACATGAACATGCTGCGTAGGTAGCTGATTATCAGTAAATATCTCCACTGAGATTAAGAAAAGCAGTAGCTTAATAAATTAAGTACTTCCTGGTATGTTTAGTGTACTGGTAACTCCCCAAAAGAATCTGGATTGTGGTGAAGGAACAGAGAAAAAAGCTCATGTAGGACCTGCACTTACACAGGGGGTAGGCAGCTGTATATCAGGGATTAAACCTTCGGAGAATAAAAACAGCTGGAGCTTGTTAAGGTAATTACACAGGGGAAACTATAATGTACTGGGAACTCCTCAGAAGAATCTGATTTGTGGTGATGGGAGAGAGATAAAAGCTCATTTAGGAACGACATGAACATGCTGCGTAGTAAGCTCTTTATCAGTAAATATCTCCACTGAGATTAAGAAAAGCAGTAGCTTAATAAATTAAGTACTTCCTGGTATGGTTACTGTACTGGTAACTCCCCAAAAGAATCTGGATTGTGGTGAGGGAACAGAGAAAAAAGCTCATTTAGGACCTGCACTTACGAAGGGGGTAGGCAGCTGTATATCAGGGAGTAAACATTCTGAGAATAAAAACAGCTGGAGCTTCTTAGGGTAATTACACAGGGGAAAGTATAATGTACTGGGAACTCCTCAGAAGAATCTGATTTGTGGTGACGGGAGAGAGATAAAAGCTCATTTAGGAACGACATGAACATGCTGCGTAGGTAGGTGTTTATCAGTAAATATCTCCACTGAGATTAAGAAAAGCAGTAGCTTAATAAATTAAGTACTTCCTGGTATGGTTACTGTACTATAACTCCCCAAAAGAATCTGGATTGTGGTGAGGGAGCAGAGAAAAAAGCTCATTTAGGACATGCACTTACGAAGGGGGTAGTCAGTTGTATATCAGGGAGTAAAACTTCTGAGAACAAAAACAGCTGGAGCTTGTTAAGGTAATTACACAGGGGAAAGGATAATGTACTGGGAACTCCTCAGAAGAATCTGATATGTGGTGACGGGAGAGATATAAAAGCTCATTTAAGAACGACATGAAAATGCTGCGTAGGTAGCTGTTTATCAGTAAATATCTCCACTGAGATTAAGAAAAGCAGTAGCTTAATAAATTAAGTACTTTCTGGTATGGTTACTGTACTGGTAACTCCCCAAAAGAATCTGGATTGTGGTGAGGGAACAGAGAAAAAAGCTCATTTAGTACCTGCACTTACGAAGGGGGTAGGCAGCTGTATATCAGGGAGTAAACCTTCTGAGAATAAAAACAGCTGGAGCTAGTTAAGGTAATTACACAGGGGAAACTATAATGTACTGGGAACTCCTGAGAAGAATCTGATTTGTGGTGAGGGGAGAGAGATAAAAGCTCATTTAGGAACGACATGAACATGCTGCGTAGGTAGCTGTTTATCAGTAAATACCTCCACTGAGAATAAGAAAAGCAGTAGCTTAATCAATTAAGTACTTCCTGGTATGGTTACTGTACTGGTAACTCCCCAAAAGAATCTGGATTGTGGTGAGGGAACAGAGCAAAAAGCTCATTTAGGACCTGCAATTACGAAGGGGGTAGGCAGCTGTATATCAGGGAGTATCGCTTTTGAGAATAAAAAAAGCTGGAGCTTGTTAAGGTAATTACACAGGGGAAAGGATAATGTACTGGGAACTCCTCAGAAGAATCTGATTTGTGGTGAGGGGAGAGAGATAAAAGCTCATTTAGGAACGACATGAACATGCTGCATACGTAACTGTTTATCAGTAAATATCTCCACTGAGATTAAGAAAAGCAGTAGCTTAATAAATTAAGTACTTCCTGGTATGGATACTGTACTGGTAACTCCCCAAAAGAATCTGTATTGTGGTGAGGGAACAGAGAAAAAAGCCTATTTAGGAACGACATGAACATGCTGCGTAGGTAGCTGTTTATCAGTAAATATCTCCACTGAGATTAAGAAAAGCAGTAGCTTAATAAATTAAGTACTTCCTGGTATGGTTACTGTACTGGTAACTCCCCAAAAGAAATCTGATTGTGGAGGGGAACAGAGATAAAAGCTCATTTAGGACCTGCACTTACGAAGGGGTAGGCAGCTGTATATCAGGGAGTAAACCTTCTGAGAATAAAAACAGCTGGAGTTTGTTAAGGTAATTACACAGGGGAAAGGATAATATACTGGGAACTCCTCAGAAGAATCTGATTTGTGGTGAGGGAGAGAGATTAAAGCTCATTTAGGAACGACATGAACATGCTGAGTATGTAGCTGTTTATCAGTAAATATCTCCACTGAGATTAAGAAAAGCAGTAGCTTAATAAATAATAACTTCCTGGTCCTGTTACTGTACTGGTAACTCCCCAAAAGATCTGGATTGTTGGTGAGGGAACAGAGAAAACAGCTCATTAGGACCTGCACTTACGAAGGGGGTAGGCAGCTGTATATCAGGAGTAAACATTCTGAGAATCAAAACAGCGGGAGCTTGTTAAGGTAATTACAAAGGGAAAGGATAATGTACTGGGAACAACTCAGAAGAATCTGATTTGTGGTGAGGGAGAGAGAAAAAAGCTCATTTAGGAACGACATGAACATGCTATAAGTAGCTGTTTATCAGTAAATATCTCCATGAGATTAGAAAAGCAGTAGCTTAATAAATTAAGTACTCCCTGGTATGGTTAGTTTACTGGTAACTCCACAAAAGAATCTGGAATGTGGTGAGGGAAACCGAGAATAAAGCTCATTTAGGACGAGCACTTACGAAGGGTAGGCAGCTGTATATCATTGAGTAAAACCTTCTGAGAATAAAAACAGCGGGAGCTTGTTAAGGTAATTACAAAGGGAAAGGATACTGTACTGGGAACTCCTCAGAAGAATCTTATTTGTAGTGAGGGGAGAGAGATAAAAGCTCATTTAGAACGACATGAACATGCTGGTAGGTAGCTGCTAGTAGCTGTTATCAGTAAATATCTCCAATGAGATTAAGAAAAGCAGTAGCTTAATAAATTAAGTACTTCCTGGTATGGTTACTGTACTGGTAACTCCCCAAATGAATCTGGATTGTGGTGAGGGAACAGAGAAAAAAAGCTCATTTAGGACCTGCACTTACGAAGGGTTAGGCACCTGTATATCAGGGAGTAAAACCTTCTGAGAATAAAAACAGCTGGAGCTTGTTAAGGTAATTATACGGGGGAAAGGATAACGTACTGGGAACTCCTCAGAAGAATCTGATTTGTGGTGAGGGGAGAGAGATAAAAGCTCCGTTAGGAACGACATGAACATGCTGCGTA
This sequence comes from Perognathus longimembris pacificus, assembly GCF_023159225.1. Classification (NCBI taxonomy): domain Eukaryota; kingdom Metazoa; phylum Chordata; class Mammalia; order Rodentia; family Heteromyidae; genus Perognathus; species Perognathus longimembris. The sequence continues at coordinate 1,131 of NW_025961158.1, read as the reverse complement.
AGTAGCTGTTTTTCAGTAAATATCTCCACTGAGATTAAGAAAAGCAGTAGCTTAAATAAATTAAGTACTTTCTGGTATGGTAACTGTACTGGTAACTCCCCAAAAGAATCTGGATTATGGTGAGGGAACAGAGGAAAAAGCTCATTTAGGAAATTCACTTACCGAAGGGGCCAGGCAGCTGTATATATCAGGGAGTAAATCTTCTGAGAATAAAAACAGCTGGAGCTTGTTAAGTTAATTACACAGGGCAAAGGATAATGTACTGGGAACACCTCAGAAGAATCTGATTTGTGGTGAGGGGAGAGAGATAAAAGCTCATTTAAGAACGACATGAACATGCTGCGTAGGTAGCTGTTTATCAGTAAATATCTCCAATGAGATTAAGAAAAGCAGAAGCTTAATAAATTAAGTACTTCCTGGTATGGGTGCTGTACTGGTAACTCCCAAAAGAATATGGATTGTGGGGAGGGAAAAGAGAAATAAGCTCATTTAGGACCTGCACTTAAGAAGGGGGTAGCCAGCTGTATATCAGGGAGTAAACCTTCTGAGAATAAAAACAGCTGGATCTTGTTAAGGTAATTACACAGGGGAAAGTATAATGTACTGGGAACTCCTCAGCAGAAATCTGATTTGTGGTGAGGGGAGAGAGATAACAGCTCATTTAAGAACGACATGAACATGCTGCGTAGGTAGCTGTTTATCAGTAAATATCTCCAATGAGATTAAGAAAAGCAGTAGCTTAATAAATTAAGTACTTCCTGGTATGGATACTGTACTGGTAACTCCCCAAAAGAATCTGGATTGTGGTGGAGGGAACAGAGAAAAAAAGCTCATTTAAGACCTGCACTTACGAAGGGGGTAGCAGCTGTATATCAGGGAGTAAACCTTCTGAGAATAAAAACAGCTGGAGCTTGTTATGGTAATTACACAGGGGAAAGGATAATATACTGGGAACCTCCTCAGAAGAATCTGATTTGTGGTGGGGGAGAGAGATAAAAGCTCTTTTAGGAACGACATGAACATGCTGCGTAGGTAGCTGTTTATCAGTAAATATCTCCACTGAGATTAAGAAAAAGCAGTAGCTTAATAAATTAAGTAATTCCTGGTATGGTTACTGTACTGGTAACTCCC
>NW_025961157.1:0-32185 GCF_023159225.1 Perognathus longimembris pacificus | reverse complement strand
CTGTATATCAGGGAGTATCGCTTCTGAGAATAAAAAGAGATGGAGCTTGTTAAGGTAATTACACAGGGGAAAGGATAATGTACTGGGAACTCCTCAGAAGAATCTGATATGTGGTGAGGGGAGAGAGATAAAAGCTTATTTAGGAACGACATGAACATGCTGCATACGTAGATGTTTATCAGTAAATATCTCGGCTGAGATTAAGAAAAGAAGTAGCTTAATAAATTAAGTACTTCCTGGTATGGATACTGTACTGGTAACTCCCCAAAAGAATCTGGATTGTGGTGAGGGAACAGATAAAAAAGCTCATTTAGAACGACATGAACATGCTGCATATGTAGCTGTTTATCAGTAATTATCTCCACTGAGATTAAGAAAAGCAGTAGCTTAATAAATTAAGTACTTCCTGGTATGGTTACTGTACTGGTAACTCCCCAAAAGAATCTGGATTGTGGTGAGGGAACACAGAAAAAAGCTCAATTACGGCCTGCACTTACGAGGGGTTAGGCAGCTGTATATCAGGGAGTAAACCTTCTGAGATTAAAAACAGCTGGAGCTTGTTAAGGTAATTACACAGGGGAAAGGATAATGTACTGGGAACTCCTCAGAAGAATCTGATTTGTGGTGAGGGGATAGAGATAAAAGCTCATTTAGGAACGACCCATGCACATGCTGCGTAGGTAGCTGTTTATCAGTAAATATCTCCACTGAGATTAAGAAAAGCAGTAGCTTAATAAATTAAGTACTTCCTGGTATGGTTACTGTACTGGTAACTCCCCAAAAGAATCTGGATTGTGGTGAGGGAACAGAGAAAAAAGCTCATTTAAGACCTGCACTTACGAAGGGGTAGGCAGCTATATATCAGGAAGTAAACCTTCTGAGAATAAAAACAGCTGGAGCTTGTTAAGGTAATTACACAGGGGAAAGGATAATGTACTGGGAACTCCTCAGAAGAATCTGGATTGTGGTGAGGGAACAGAGAAAAAGCTCATTAAGGACCTGCACTTACAAAGGGGGTAGGCAGCTGTATATCAGGGAGTAAAACTTCTGAGAATAAAAACAGCTGGAGCGTGTTAAGGTAATTAAACAGGGGAAAGGATAATGTACTGGAAACTCCTCAGAAGAATCTGATTTGTGGTGAGGGGAGAGAGATAAAAGCTCATTAGGAACGACATGAACATGCTGCGTACGTAGATGTTTATCAGTAAATATCTCCACTGAGATTAAGAAAAGCAGTAGCTTAAAAAATTAAGTACTTCCTGGTATGGTTACTGTACTGGTAACTCCCCAAAAGAATCTGGATTGTGTTGAGGGAACAGAGAAAAAAGCCCATTTAGCACCTGCAGTTACGAAGGGGGTAGGCAGCTGTATATCAGGGAGTAAACCTTCTGAGAATAAAACAGCTGGAGCTTGTTAAGGTAATTACACAGGGGAAAGGATAATGTACTGGGAACTCCTTAGAAGAATCTGATTTGTGGTGAGGGTAGAGAGATAAAAGCTCATTAGGAACGACATGAACATGCCTGCGTAGGTAGCTGTTTATCAGTAAATATCTCCACTGAGATTAAGAAAAGCAGTAGCTTAATGAATTAAGTACTTCCTGGTATGGTTACTGTACTGGTAACTCCCCAAAAGAATCTGGATTGTGGTGAGGGAACAGAGAAAAAAGCTTATTTAGGACCTGCACTTACCAAGGGGGTAGGCCGCTGTATATCAGGGAGTAAACCTTCTGAGAATAAAAACAGCTGGAGCTTGTTAAGGTAATTACACAGGGGAAAGGATAATGTACTGGGAACTCCTCAGAAGAATCTGATTTGTGGTGAGGGGAAAGAGATAAAAGCTCATTTAGGAACGACATGAACATGCTTCGTAGGTAGCTGTTTATCAGTAAATATATCCACTGAGATTAAGAAAAGCAGTAGCTTAATAAATTAAGTACTTCCTGGTATGGTTACTGTACTGGTACCTCCCCAAAAGAATCTGGATTGTGGTGAGGGAACAGAGAAAAAGCTCATTTAGGACCTGCACATACGAAGGGGGCAGGCAGCTGTATATCAGGGAGTAAAACTTCTGAGAATAAAAACAGCTGGAGCTTGTTAAGGTAATTAAACAGGGGAAAGGATAATGTACTGGGAACTCCTCAGAAGAATCTGATTTGTGGTGAGGGGAGCGAGATAAAAGCTCAATTAGGATCGACATGAACATGCTGCGTACGTAGCTGTTTATCAGTAAATATCTCCACTGAGATTAAGAAAAGCAGTAGCTTAATAAATTAAGTACTTCCTGGTATGGTTACTGTATTGGTAACTTCCCAAAAGAATCTGGATTGTGGTGAGGGAACAGAGAGAAAAGCTCATTTAGGACCTGCACTTACGAAGGGGGTAGGCAGCTGTATATCAGGGAGTAAACCTTCCGAGAATAAAAACAGCTGGAGCTTGTTAAGGTAATTACACAGGGGAAAGGATAATGTACTGGGAACTCCTCAGAAGAATCTGATTTGTAGTGGGGGAGAGAGATTAAAGCTCATTAGGAACGACATGAACATGCTGCGTAGTAGCTGTTTATCAGTAAATATCTCCAATGAGATTAAGAAAAGCAGTAGCTTAATAAATTAAGTACTTCCTGGTATGGTTACTGTACGGGCAACTCCCCAAAAGAATCTGGATTGTGGTGAGGGAACAGAGAAAAAAGCTCATTTAGGACCTGCACTTACGAAGGGGTAGGCAGCTGTATATCAGGGAGTAAACCTTCTGAGAATTAAAACAGCTGGAGCTTGTTAAGGTAATTACACAGGGGAAAGGATAATGTACTGGGAACTCCTCAGAAGAATCTGATTAGTGGTGAGGGGAGAGAGATAAAAGCTCATTTAGGAACGACATGAACATGCTGCGTAGGTAGCTGGTTTATCAGTAAATATCTCCACTGAGATTAAGAAAAGCAGGAGCTTAATAAATTAAGTACTTCCTGGTATGGTTACTGTATTGGTAACTCCCCCAAAAGAATCTGGATTGTGGTGAGCGAATAGAGAAAAAAGCTCATTTAGGACCTGCACTTACGAAGGGGATAGGCAGCTTTATATCAGGGAGTAAACTTCTGAGAATAAAAACAGCTGGAGCTTGTTAAGGTAATTACACAGGGGAAAGGATAATGTATGGGAACTCCTCAGAAAAATCTGATTTGTGGTGAGGGGAGAGAGATAAAAGCTCATTTTGGAACGACAATGTACGTGCTGCGTAGGTAGCTGTTTATCAGTAAATATCTCGACTGAGATTTAGAAAAGCAGTAGCTTAATAAATTAAGTACTTCCTGGTATGGTTACTGTACTGGTAACTCCCCAAAAGAATCTGGATTTTGGTGAGGGAACAGAGAAAAAAGCTCATTTAGGACCTGCACTTACGAAGGGGGCAGGCAGCTGTATATCAGGGAGTAAAACTTCTGAGAATAAAAACAGCTGGAGCTTGTTAAGGTATTAAACAGGGGAAAGGATAATGTACTGGAACTCCTCAGAAGAATCTGATTTGTGGTGAGGGGAGCGAGATAAAAGCTCAATTAGGAACGACATGAACATGCTGCGTACGTAGCTGTTTTATCAGTAAATATCTCCACTGAGATTAAGAAAAGCAGTAGCTTAATAAATTAAGTACTTCCTGGTATGGTTACTGTACTGGTAACTTCCCAAAAGAATCTGGATTGTGGTGAGGGAACAGAGAGAAAAGCTCATTTAGGACCTGCACTTACGAAGGGGGGTTGGCAGCTGTATATCAGGGAGTAAACATTCTGAGAATAAAAACAGCTGGAGCTTGTTAAGGTAATTACACAGGGGAAAGGATAATGTACTGGGATCTCCTCAGAAGAATCTGATTTGTAGTGGGGGAGAGAGATAAAAGCTCATTTAGGAACGACATGAACATGCTGCGTAGGTAGCTGTTTATCAGTAAATATCCCCACTGAGATTAAGAAAAGCAGTAGCTTAATAAATTAAGTACTTCCTGGTATGGTTACTGTACTGGCAACTCCCCAAAAGAATCTGGGTTGTGGTGAGGGAACAGAGAAAAAAGCTCATTTAGGACCTGCAGTTACGAAGGGGGTAGGCAGCTGTATATCAGGGAGTAAACCTTCTGAGAATAAAAACAGCTGGAGCTTGTTAAGGTAATTACACAGGGGAAAAGATAATGTACTGGGAACTCCTCAGAAGAATCTGATTTGTGGTGAGGGGAGCGAGATTAAATCTCATTTAGGAACGACATGAACTTGCTGCATAGGTAGCTGTTTATCAGTAAATATCTCCACTGAGATTAAGAAAATCAGTAGCTTAATGAATTAAGTACTTCCTGGTATGGTTACTGTACTGGTAACTCCCCAAAAGAATCTGGATTGTTTTGAGGGAACAGAGAAAAAAGCTCATTTAGGACCTGCACTTACGAAGGGGGTAGGCAGCTGTATATCCAGGGAGTATCGCTTCTGAGAATAAAAACAGATGGAGCTTGTTAAGGTAATTACACAGGGGAAAGGATATTGTACTGGGAACTCCTCAGAAGAATCTGATTTGTGGTGAGGGGAGAGAGATAAAAGCTTATTTAGGAACGACATGAACATGCTGCATACGTAGCTGTTTATCAGTAAATATCTCCGCTGAGATTAAGAATAGAAGTAGCTTAATAAATTAAGTACTTCCTGGTATGGATACTGTACTGGTAACTCCCCAAAAAGAATCTGGATTGTGGTGAGGGAACAGAGAAAAAAAGCTCATTTATGAACGACATGAACATGCTGCATATGTAGCTGTTTATCAGTAAATATCTCCACTGAGATTAAGAAAAGCAGTAGCTTAATAAATTAAGTACTTCCTGGTATGGTTACTGTACTGGTAACTCCCCAAAAGATTCTGGATTGTGGTGAGGGAACACAGAAAAAAGCTCAATTAGGGCCTGCACTTACGAAGGGGTTAGGCAGCTGTATATCAGGGAGTAAACCTTCTGAGATTAAAAACAGCTGGAGCTTGTTAAGGTAATTACACAGGGAAAGGATAATGTACTGGGAACTCCTCAGAAGAATCTGATTTGTGGTGAGGGGATAGAGATAAAAGCTCATTTAGGAACGACATGCACATGCTGGGTAGGTAGCTGTTTATCAGTAAATATCTCCACTGAGATTAAGAAAAAGCAGTAGCTTAATAAATTAAGTACTTCCGGGTATGGTTTACTGTACTGGTAACTCCCCCAAAAGAATCTGGATTGTGGTGAGGGAACAGAGAAAAAAGCTCATTTAGGACCTGCACTTACGAAGGGGGTAGTCAGCTGTATATCAGGAAGTAAACCTTCTGAGAATAAAAACAGATGGAGCTTGTTAAGGTAATTACACAGGGGAAAGGATAATGTACTGGGAACTCCTCAGAAGAATCTGGATTGTGGTGAGGGAACAGAGAAAAAAGCTCATTTAGGACCTGCACTTACGAAGGGGGTAGGCAGCTGTATATCAGGGAGTATCGCTTCTGAGAATAAAAACAGATGGAGCTTATTAAGGTAATTACCCAGGGGAAAGGATAATGTTCTGGAACTCCTCAGTAGAATCTGATTTGTGGTGACGGGAGAGAGATAAAAGCTCATTTAGGAACGACATGAACATGCTGCATACGTAGCTGTTTATCAGTAAATATCTCCACTGAGATTAAGAAAAGCAGTAGCTTAATAAATTAAGTACTTCCTGGTATGGATACTGTACTGTTAACTCCCAAAAGAATCTGGATTGTGGTGAGGGAACAGAGAAAATAGCTCATTTATGACCTGCACTTACGAAGGGGGTAGGCAGCTGTATATCAGGGAGTAAACCTTCTGAGAATAAAAACAGCTGGAGCTTGTTAAGGTAATTACACAGGGGATAGGATAATATACTGGGAACTCCTCAGAAGAATCTGATTTGTGGTGAGGGGAGAGAGATAAAAGCTCATTTAGGAACGACATGAACATGCTGCGTACGTAGCTGTTTATCAGTAAATATCTCCACTGAGATTAAGAAAAGCAGTAGCGTAATAAATTAAGTACTTCCTGGTATGGACACTGTACTGGTAACTCCCCAAAAGAATCTGGATTGTGGTGAGGGAACAGAGAAAAAAGCGCATTTAGGACCTGCACTTACGAAGGGGTAGGCAGCTGTATATCAGGGAGTAAAATTTCTGAGAATAAAAACAGCTGGAGCTTGTTAAGGTAATACACAGGGGAAAAGATAATGTACTGGGAACTCCTCAGAAGAATCTGATTTGTGGTGAGGGAAGAGATAAAAGCTCATTTAGGAACGACATGAACATGCTGCGTAGGTAGCTGTTTATCAGTAAATATCTCCCCTGAGATTACGAAAAGCAGTAGCTTAATAAATTAAGTACTTCCTGGTATGGTTACTGTACTGGTAACGCCCCAAAAGAATCTGGATTTTTGTGAGGCAACAGAGAATAAAGCTCATTTAGGACCTGCACTTACGAAGGGGGTAGGCAGCAGTATATCAGGGAGTAAACCTTTTAAGAATAAAAACAGCTGGAGCTTGTTAACGGAATTACACAGGGGAAAGGATAATGTACAGGGAACTCCTCAGAAGAATCTGATTTTTGGTGAGGGGAGAGAGATAAAAGCTCATTTAGGAACGACATGAACATGCTGCGTAGGTAGCTGTTTATCAGTAAGTATCTCCACTGAGATTAAGAAAAGCAGTAGCTAATAAATTAAGTACTTCCTGGTATGTTTACTGTACTGGTAACTCCCAAAAAGAATCTGGATTGTGGTGAGGGAACAGAGAAAAAAGCTCATTAGGACCTGCACTTACGAAGGGGGTAGGCAGCTGTATATCAGTGAGTAAACCTTCTGAGAATAAAAACAGCTGGAGCTTGTTAAGGTAATTACACAGGGGAAAGGATAATGTACTGGGAACTCCTGAGAAGAATCTGCTTTGTGGTGAGGGGAGAGAGATAAAAGCTCATTTAGGAACGACATGAACATGCTGCGTATGTAGCTGTTTATCAGTAAATATCTCCACTGAGATTAAGAAAAGCAGTAGCTTAATAAATTAAGTACTTCCTGGTTTGGTTACTGTACTGGTAACTCCCCAAAAGAGTCTGGATTGTGGTGAGGGAACAGAGAAAAAAGCTCATTTAGGACCTGCACTTACGAAGGGGATAGGCAGCAGTATATCAGGGAGTAAACCTTCTGAGAATAAAAACAGCTCGAGCTTGTTAAGGAAATTACACAGGGGAAAGGATAATGTACTTGGAACTCCTCAAAAGAATCTGATTTGTGGTGAGGGGAGAGAGATAAAAGCTCATTTAGGAACGACATGAACATCCTGCGTAGGTAGCTGTTTATCAGTAAATATCTCCACTGAGATTAAGAAAAGCAGTAGCTTAATAAATTAAGTACTTCCTGGTATGGTTACTGTACTGGTAACTCCCCAAAAGAATCTGGATTGTGGTGAGGGAACAGAGAAAAAAGCTCATTTAGGACCTGCAATTACGAAGGTGTAGGCAGTTGTATATCAGGGAGTAAACCTTCTGAGAATAAAAACAGCTGGAGCTTATAAAGGTAATTACACAGGGGAAAGGATAATGTACTGGGAATTCCTCAGAAAATCTGATTTGTGGTGAGGGAACAGAGAAAAAAGCTCATTTAGGACCTGCACTTACGAAGGGGGTAGGCAGCTGTATATCAGGGAGTATCGCTTCTGAGAATAAAAACAGATGGAGCTTGGTAAGGTAATTACACAGGGGAAAGGATAATGTACTGGGAACTCCTCAGAAGAATCTGATATGTGGTGAGGGGAGAGAGATAAAAGCTTATTTAGGAACGACATGAACATGCTGCATACGTAGTTGTTTATCAGTAAATATCTCCGCTGAGATTAAGAAAAGAAGTAGCTTAATAAATTAAGTACTTCCTGGTATGGATACTGTACTGGTAACTCCCCAAAAGAATCTGGATTGTGGTGAGGGAACAGAGAAAAAAGCTCATTTATGAACGACATGAACATGCTGCGTAGGTAGCTGTTTATCAGTAATTATCTCCACTGAGATTAAGAAAAGCAGTAGCTTAATAAATTAAGTACTTCCTGGTATGGTTACTGTACTGGTTACTCCCCAAAAGAATCTGGATTGTGGTGAGGGAACAGAGAAAAATGCTCATTTAGGACCTGCACTTACGAAGCAGGTAGGCAGCTGTATATCAGGGAGTATCGCTTCTGATACTAAAAACAGCTGGAGCTTGTTAAGGTAATTACACAGGGGAAAGGATAATGTACTGGGAACTCCTCAGAAGAATCTGATTTGTGGTGTGAGGAGAGAGATAAATGCTCATTTAGGAACGACATGAACATGCTGCATACGTAGCTTTTTATCAGTAAATATCTCCTCTGAGATTAAGAAAAGCAGTAGCTTAATAAATTAAGTACTTCCTGGTATGGTTACTGTACTGGTAACTCCCTAAAAAAATTTGGATTGTGGTGAGGGAACAGAGAAAAAAGCTCATTTAGGACCTGCACTTACGAAGCAGGTAGGCAGCTGTATATCAGGGAGTATCGCTTCTGATACTAAAACAGCTGGAGCTTGTTAAGGTAATTACACAGGGGAAAGGATAATGTACTGGGAACTCCTCAGAAGAATCTGATTTGTGTTGAGGGGAGAGAGATAAAAGCTCATTTAGAAACGACATGAACATGCTGTGTAGGTAGCAGATTATCAGTAAATATCTCCACTGAGATTAAGAAAAGCAGTAGCTTAATAAATTAAGTACTTCCTGGTATGGTTACTGTACTGGTAACTCCCCAAAAAAATTTGGATTGTGGTGAGGGAACAGAGAAAAAAGCTCATTTAGGTCCTACACTTACGAAGGGGGTAGGCAGCTGTATATCAGGGAGTAAACCTTCTGAGAATAAAAACAGCTGGAGCTTGTTAAGGTAATTACACAGGGGAAAGAATAAAGTAATGTGAACTGCTCAGAAGAATCTGATTTGTGGTGAGGGGAGAGATAAAAGCTCATTTAGGAATGACATGAACATGCTGTGTAGGTAGCTGTTTATCAGTAAATATCTCCACTGAGATTAAGAAAAGCAGTAGCTTAATAAATTAAGTACTTCCTGGTATGGTTACTGTACTGGAAACTCCCAAAAGAATCTGGATTGTGGTGAGGGAACAGAGAAAAAAGCTCATTTAGGACCTGCACTTACGAAGGGGGTAGGCAGCTGTATATCAGGGAGTAAACCTTCTGAGAGTAAAAACAGCTGGAGCTTGTTAAGGTAATTACACAGGGGAAAGGATAATGTACTGGGAACTCCTCAGAAGAATCTGATTTGCGGTGACGGGAGAGAGATAAAAGCTCAATTAGGAACGACATGAACATGCTGCGTAGGTAGCTGTTTAGCAGTAAATATTTCCACTGAGATTAAGAAAAGCAGTAGCTTAATAAATTAAGTAATTCCTATTATGGTTACTGTACTGGTAACTCCCCAAAAAGAATCTGGATTGTGGTGAGGGAACAGAGAAAAAAGCTCATTTATGACCTGCACTTACGAAGCAGGTAGGCAGCTGTATATCAGGGAGTATCGCTTCTGACACTAAAAACTGCTGGAGCTTGTTAAGGTAATTACACAGGGGAAAGGATAATGTACTGGGAACTCCTGAGAAGAATCTGCTTTGTGGTGAGGGGAGAGGGATAAAAGCTCATTTAGGAACGACATGAACATGCTGCGTATGTAGCTGTTTATCAGTAAATATCTCCACTGAGATTAAGAAACGCAGTAGCTTAATAAATTAAGTACTTCTGGTTTGGTTACTGTACTGGTAACTCCCAAAAGAATCTGGATTGTGGTGAGGGAACAGAGAAAAAAGCTCATTTAGGACCTGCACTTACGAAGGGGATAGGCAGCAGTATATCAGGGAGTAAACCTTCTGAGAATAAAAACAGCTCGAGCTTGTTAAGGAAATTACACAGGGGAAAGGATAATGTACTTGGAACTCCTCAAAAGAATCTGATTTGTGGTGAGGGGAGAGAGATAAAAGCTCATTTAGGAACGACATGAACATCCTGCGTAGGTAGCTGTTTATCAGTAAATATCTCCACTGAGATTAAGAAAAGCAGTAGCTTAATAAATTAAGTACTTCCTGGTATGGTTACTGTACTGGTAACTCCCCAAAAGAATCTGGATTGTGGTGAGGGAACAGAGAAAAAAGCTCATTTAGGACCTGCAATTACGAAGGGGTAGGCAGTTGTATATCAGGGAGTAAACCTTCTGAGAATAAAAACAGCTGGAGCTTATAAAGGTAATTACACAGGGGAAAGGATAATGTACTGGGAATTCCTCAGAAAATCTGATTTGTGGTGAGGGAACAGAGAAAAAAGCTCATTTAGGACCTGCACTTACGAAGGAGGTAGGCAGCTGTATATCAGGGAGTATCGCTTCTGAGAATAAAAACAGATGGAGCTTGGTAAGGTAATTACACAGGGGAAAGGATAATGTACTGGGAACTCCTCAGAAGAATCTGATTTGTGGTGAGGGGAGAGAGATAAAAGCTTATTTAGGAACGACATGAACATGCTGCATACGTAGTTGTTTATCAGTAAATATCTCCGCTGAGATTAAGAAAAGAAGTAGCTTAATAAATTAAGTACTTCCTGGTATGGATACTGTACTGGTAACTCCCCAAAAGAATCTGGATTGTGGTGAGGGAACAGAGAAAAAAGCTCATTTATGAACGACATGAACATGCTGCCGTAGGTAGCTGTTTATCAGTAATTATCTCCACTGAGATTAAGAAAAGCAGTAGCTTAATAAATTAAGTACTTCCTGGTATGGTTACTGTACTGGTAACTCCCCAAAAGAATCTGGATTGTGGTGAGGGAACAGAGAAAAAAGCTCATTTAGGACCTGCACTTACGAAGCAGGTAGGCAGCTGTATATCAGGGAGTATCGCTTCTGATACTAAAAACAGCTGGAGCTTGTTAAGGTAATTACCCAGGGGAAAGGATAATGTACTGGGAACTCCTCAGAAGAATCTGATTTGTGGTGTGAGGAGAGAGATAAAAGCTCATTTAGGAACGACATGAACATGCTGCATACGTAGCTTTTTATCAGTAAATATCTCCTCTGAGATTAAGAAAAGCAGTAGCTTAATAAATTAAGTACTTCCTGGTATGGTTACTGTACTGGTAACTCCCCAAAAAAATTTGGATTGTGGCTAGGGAACAGAGAAAAAAGCTCATTTAGGACCTGCACTTACGAAGCAGGTAGGCAGCTGTATATCAGGGAGTATCGCTTCTGATACTAAAAACAGCTGGAGCTTGTTAAGGTAATTACACAGGGGAAAGGATAATGTACTGGGAACTCCTCAGAAGAATCTGATTTGTGTTGAGGGGAGAGAGATAAAAGCTCATTTAGAAACGACATGAACATGCTGTGTAGGTAGCAGATTATCAGTAAATATCTCCACTGAGATTAAGAAAAGCAGTAGCTTAATAAATTAAGTACTTCCTGGTATGGTTACTGTACTGGTAACTCCCCAAAAAAATTGGATTGTGGTGAGGGAACAGAGAAAAAAGCTCATTTAGGTCCTACACTTACGAAGGGGGTAGGCAGCTGTATATCAGGGAGTAAACCTTCTGAGAATAAAAACAGCTGGAGCTTGTTAAGGTAATTACACAGGGGAAAGAATAAAGTAATGTGAACTGCTCAGAAGAATCTGATTTGTGGTGAGGGGAGAGATAAAAGCTCATTAAGAATGACATGAACATGCTGCGTAGGTAGCTGTTTATCAGTAAATATCTCCACTGAGATTAAGAAAAGCAGTAGCTTAATAAATTAAGTACTTCCTGGTATGGTTACTGTACTGGAAACTCCCCAAAAGAATCTGGATTGTGGTGAGGGAACAGAGAAAAAAAGCTCATTTAGGACCTGCACTTACGAAGGGGGTAGGCAGCTGTATATCAGGGAGTAAACCTTCTGAGAGTAAAAAACAGCTGGAGCTTGTTAAGGTAATTACACAGGGGAAAGGATAATGTACTGGGAACTCCTCAGAAGAATCTGATTTGCGGTGACGGGAGAGAGATAAAAGCTCATTTAGGAACGACATGAACATGCTGCGTAGGTAGCTGTTTAGCAGTAAATATTTCCACTGAGATTAAGAAAAGCAGTAGCTTAATAAATTAAGTAATTCCTATTATGGTTACTGTACTGGTAACTCCCCAAAAGAATCTGGATTGTGGTGAGGGAACAGAGAAAAAAGCTCATTTATGACCTGCACTTACGAAGCAGGTAGGCAGCTGTATATCAGGGAGTAAACATTCTGAGAATAAAACCAGCTGAGCTTGTTAAGGTAATTACACATGGGAAAGGATAATGTACTGGGAACTCCTCAGAAGAATCTGATTTGTAGTGGGGGAGAGCGATAAAAGCTCATTTAGGAACGACATGAACATGCTGCGTAGGTAGCTGTTTATCAGTAAATATCTCCACTGAGATGAAGAAAAGCAGTAGCTTAATAAATTAAGTACTCCCTGTATGGATACTGTACTGGTAACACCCCAAAAGAATCTGGATTGTGGTGAGGGAACAGAGACAAAAGCTCATTTAGGACCTGCACTTACGAAGTGGGTAGGCATCTGTATATCAGGGAGTAAACCTTCTGAGAATAAAAACAGCTGGAGCTTGTTAAGGTAATTACACAGGGGAAAGAATAATGTACTGGGAACTCCTTAGAAGAATCTGATTTGTGGTGAGGGGAGAGAGATAAAAGCTCATTTAGGAACGACATGTACATGCTGCGTAGGTAGCTGTTTATCAGTAAATATCTCCACTGAGATTAAGAAAAGCAGTAGCTTAATAATTAAGTACTTCCTGGTATGGTTACTGTACTGGTAACTCCCCCAAAAGAATCTGGACGGTGGTGAGGGAACAGAGAAAAAAGCTCATTTAGGACCTGCACTTACGAAGGGGGTAGGCAGCTGTATATCAGGGAGTAAACCTTCTGAGAATAAAAACAGCTGGAGCTTGTTAAGGTAATTACACAGGGGAAAGGATAATGTACTGGGAATTCCTCAGAAGAATCTGACTTGTGTGAGGGGAGAGAGATATAAGCTCATTTAGGAACGACATGAACATGCTAAGTAGGTTTCTGTTTATCAGTAAATATCTCCACTGAGATTAAGAAAAGCAGTAGCTTAATGAATTAAGTACTTCCTGGTATGGTTACTGTACTGGTAACTCCCCAAAAGAATCTGGATTGTGGTGAGGGAAGAGAGAAAAATGCTTATTGAGGACCTGCACTTACGAAGGGGGGTAGGCCGCTGTATATCAGGGAGTAAACCTTCTGAGAATAAAAACAGCTGGAGCTTGTTAAGGTAATTACAGAGGGGAAAGGATAATATATTGGGAACTCCTCAGAAGAATCTGATTTGTGGTGAGGGGAGAGAGATAAAAGCTCATTTAGTAACGACATGAACATGCTGCGTAGGTAGCTGTTTATCAGTAAATATCTCCACTGAGATTAAGAAAAGCAGTAGCTTAATGAATTAAGTACTTCCTGGTATGGTTACTGTACTGGTAACTCCCCAAAAGAATCTGGATTGTGGTGAGGGGAACAGAGAAAAAACCTCATTTAAGACCTGCACTTACGAAGGGGGTAGTCCGCTGTATATCAGGGAGTAAACCTTCTGAGAATAAAAACAGCTGGAGCTTGTTAAGGTAATTACACAGGGGAAAGGATAATGTACTGGGAACTCCTCAGAAGAATCTGATTTGTGGTGAGGGGAGAGAGATAAAAGCTCATTTATGAACGACATAAACATGCTGCGTAGGTAGCTGTTTATCAGTAAATATCTCCACTGAGATTAAGAAAAGCAGTAGCTTAATAAATTAAGTACTTCCTGGTATGGTTACTGTACTGGTAACTCCCCAAAAGAATATGGATTGTGTTGAGGAAACAAAGAAAAAAGCTCATTTAGGACCTGCACTTACGAAGGGGGTAGGCAGCTGTATATCAGGGAGTAAACCTTCTGAGAATAAAAACAGCTGGAGCTTGTTAAGGTAATTACACAGGGGAAAGGATAATGTACTGGGAATTCCTCAGAAGAATCTGATTTGTGGTGAGGGAACAGAGAAAAAAGCTCATTTAGGACCTGCACTTACCAAGGGGGTAGGCAGCTGTATATCAGGGAGTATCGCTTCTGAGAATAAAAACAGATGGAGCTTGTTAAGGTAATTACAGAGGGGAAAGGATAATGTACTGGGAACTCCTCAGAAGAATCTGATTTGTGGTGAGGGGCGAGAGATAAAAGCTTATTTAGGAACGACATGAACATGCTGCATACGTAGCTGTTTATCAGTAAATATCTCCGCTGAGATTAAGAAAAGAAGTAGGTTAATAAATTAAGTACTTCCTGGTATGGATACTGTACTGGTAACTCCCCAAAAGAATCTGGATTGTGGTGAGGGAACAGAGAAAAAAGCTCATTTATGAACGACATGAACATGCTGCATATGTAGCTGTTTATCAGTAATTATCTCCACTGAGATTAAGAAAAGCAGTAGCTTAATAAATTAAGTACTTCCTGGTATGGTTACTGTACTGGTAACTCCCCAAAAGAATCTGGATTGTGGTGAAGGAACACAGAAAAAAGCTCAATTAGGGCCTGCACTTACGAAGGGGTTAGGCAGCTGTATATCAGGGAGTAAACCTTCTGAGAATAAAAACAGCTGGAGCTTGTTAAGGTAATTACACAGGGGAAAGGATAATGTACTGGGAACTCCTCAGAAGAATCTGACTTGTGGTGAGGGGAGAGAGATATAAGCTCATTTAGGAACGACATGAACATGCTAAGTAGGTTTCTGTTTATCAGTAAATATCTCCACTGAGATTAAGAAAAGCAGTAGCTTAATGAATTAAGTACTTCCTGGTATGGTTACTGTACTGGTAACTCCCCAAAAGAATCTGGATTGTGGTGAGGGAACAGAGAAAAAAGCTTATTTAGGACTTGCACTTACGAAGGGGGTAGGCAGCTGTATATCAGGAGTAAACCTTCTGAGAATAAAAACAGCTGGAGCTTGTTAAGGTAATTACACAGGGGAAAGGATAATGTACTGGGAACTCATCAGAAGAATCTGATTTGTGGTGAGGGGCGAGAGATAAAAGCTTATTTAGGAACGACATGAACATGCTGCATACGCAGCTGTTTATCAGTAAATATCTCCGCTGAGATTAAGAAAAGAAGTAGCTTAATAAATTAAGTACTTCCTGGTATGGATACTGTACCGGTAACTCCCCAAAAGAATCGGGCTTGTGGTGAGGGAACAGAGAAAAAAGCTCATTTATGAACGACATGAACATGCTGCGTAGGTAGCTGATTATCAGTAAATATCTCCACTGAGATTAAGAAAAGCAGTAGCTTAATAAATTAAGTACTTCCTGGTATGGTTACTGTACTGGTAACTCCACCAAGGAATCTGGATTGTGGTGAGGGAACAGAGAAAAAAGCTCATTTAGGACCTGCACTTAGGAAGGGGGTAGGCAGCTGTATATCAGGGAGTAAACCTTCTGAGAATAAACACAGCAGGAGCTTGTTAAGGTAATTACACAGGGGAAAGGATAATGTACTGGGAACTCCTCAGAAGAATCTGATTTGTGGTGAGGGGAGAGACATAAAAGCTCCTTTTGGAACGACATGAACATGCTGCGTAGGCAGCTGTTTATCCGTAAATATCTCCACTGAGATTAACAAAAGCAGTAGCTTAATAAATTAAGAACTTCCTGTATGGTTACTGTACTGGTAACTCCACAAAAGAATCTGGATTGTGGTGAGGGAACAGAGAAAAAAGCTCTTTCAGGACCTGCACTTACGAAGGGGGTAGGCAGCTGTATATCAGGGAGTAAACCTTCTGAGAATAAAAACAGCTGGAGCTGGTTAAGGTAATTACACAGGGGAAAGGATAATGTACTGGGAACTCCTCAGAAGAAACTGATTTTGTGGTCAGGGAGAGAGATAAAAGCTCATTTAGGAACGACATGAACGTGCTCCGTAGGTAGCTGTTTATCAGTAAATATCTCCACTGAGATTAAGAAAAGCAGTAGCTTAATAAATTAAGTACTTCCTGGTATGGTTACTGTACTGGTAACTCCCCAAAAGAATCTGGATTGTGGTGAGGGAACAGAGAAAAAAGCTCATTTAGGACCTGCACTTACGAAGGGGGTAGGCAGCTGTATATCAGGGAGTAAACCTTCTGAGAATAAAAACAGCTGGAGCTTGTTAAGGTAATTACACAGGGGAAAGGATAATGTACTGGGAACTCCTCAGAAGAATCTGATTTGTGGTGAGGGGAGAGAGATAAAAGCTCCTTTTGAAACGACATGAACATGCTGCGTAGGTAGCTGTTTATCAGTAAATATCTCCACTGAGATTAACAAAAGCAGTAGCTTAATAAATTAAGTACTTCCTGGTATGGTTACTGTACTGGTAACTCCCCAAAAGAATCTGGATTTTTGTGAGGGAACAGAGAAAAAAGCTCATTTAGGACCTGCACTTACGAAGGGGGTAGGCAGCTGTATATCAGGGAGTAAACCTTCTGAGAATAAAAACAGCTGGAGCTTGTTAAGGTTATTACACAGGGGAAAGGATATGTACTGGGAACTCCTCAGAAGAATCTGATTTGTGGTGAGGTTAGAGAGATAAAAGCTCATTTAAGAACGACATGAACATGCTGCGTAGGTAGCTGTTTATCAGTAAATATCTCCACTGAGATTAAGAAAAGCAGTAGCTTAATAAATGAAGTACTTCCTGGTATGGTTACTGTACTGGTAACTCCCCAAAAGAATCTGGATTGTGGTGAGGGAACAGAGAAAAAAGCTCATTTAGGACCTGCACTTACGAAGGGGGTAGGCAGCTGTATATCAGGGAGTAAACTTTCTGAGAATAAAAACAGCTGGAGCTTGTTAAGGTAATTACACAGGGGAAAGGATAATGTACTGGGAACTCCTCAGAAGAATCTGATTTGTGGTGAGGGGAGAGAGATAAAAGCTCATTTAAGAACGACATGAACATGCTGCGTAGGTAGCTGATTATCAGTAAATATCTCCACTGAGATTAAGAAAAGCAGTAGCTTAATAAATTAAGTACTTCCTGGTATGGTTACTGTACTGGTAACTCCACCAAGGAATCTGGATTGTGGTGAGGGAACAGAGAAAAAAGCTCATTTAGGACCTGCACTTACGAAGGGGGTAGGCAGCTGTATATCAGGGAGTAAACCTTCTGAGAATAAAAACAGCTGGAGCTTGTTAAGGTAATTACACAGGGGAAAGGATAATGTACTGGAAACTCCTCAGAAGAATCTGATTTGTGGTGAGGGGAGAGAGATAAAAGCTCATTTAGGAACGACATGAACATGCTGCGTAGGTAGCTGTTTATCAGTAAATATCTCCACTGAGATTAAGAAAAGCAGTAGCTTAATAAATTAACTAATTCCTGGGATGGTTACTGTACTGGTAAACTCCCAAAAGAATCTGGATTGTGGTGAGGGAACAGAGAAAAAAGCTCATTTAGGACCTGCACTTACGAAGGGGGTAGGCAGCTGTATATCAGGGAGTAAACTTTCTGAGAATAAAAACAGCTGGAGCTTGTTAAGGTAATTACACAGGGGAAAGGATAATGTACTGGGAACTCCTCAGAAGAATCTGATTTGTGGTGAGAGGAGAGAGATAAAAGCTCATTTAGGAACGACATGAACATGCTGCGTAGGTAGCTGATTATCAGTAAATATCTCCACTGAGATTAAGAAAAGCAGTAGCTTAATAAATTAAGTACTTCCTGGTATGGTTACTGTACTGGTAACTCCACCAAGGAATCTGGATTGTGGTGAGGGAACAGAGAAAAAAGCTCATTTAGGACCTGCACTTACGAAGGGGGTAGGCAGCTGTATATCAGGGAGTAAACCTTCTGAGAATAAAAACAGCTGGAGCTTGTTAAGGTAATTACACAGGGGAAAGGGATAATGTACTGGAAACTCCTCAGAAGAATCTGATTTGTGGTGAGGGGAGAGAGATAAAAGCTCATTTAGGAACGACATGAACATGCTGCGTAGGTAGCTGTTTATCAGTAAATATCTCCACTGAGATTAAGAAAAGCAGTAGCTTAATAAATTAACTAATTCCTGGGATGGTTACTGTACTGGTAACTCCCCAAAAGAATCTGGATTTTGGTGAGGGAACAGAGAAAAAAGCTCATTTAGGACCTGCACTTACGAAGGGGGTAGGCAGCTGTATATCAGGGAGTAAACCTTCTGAGAATAAATACAGCTGGAGCTTGTTAAGGTAATTACACAGGGGAAAGGATAATGTACTGGGAAATCCTCAGAAGAATCTGATTTGTGGTGAGGGGAGAGAGATAAAAGCTCCTTTTGGGACGACATGAACCTGCTGCATAGGTAGCTGTTTATCAGTAAATATCTCCACTGAGATTAAGAAAAGCAGTAGCTTAATAAATTAAGTACTTCCTGGTATGGTTACTGTACTGGTAACTCCCCAAAAGAATCTGGATTGTGGTGAGGGAACAGAGAAAAAAGCTCATTTAGGACCTGCATTACGAAGGGGGTAGGCAGCTGTATATCAGGGAGTAAACCTTCTGAGAATAAAAACAGCTGGAGCTTGTTAAGGTAATTATACAGGGGAAAGGATAATGTACTGGGAACTCCTCTGAAGAATCTGATTTGTGGTGAGGGGAGAGAGATAAAAGCTCATTTAGGAACGACATGAAAATGTTGCATATGTGAGAGAGATAAAGGTATATCAATGAGGCTTTATGTCTCTTCCATCACCATAAAGCAGATCCTATGGAGAATAGCGGAGTTCACTTGCTATGGCCCGACCAGGCTACCTGAACATGTTGCAGCTGTTCTCATTCACCGTGGAGCTATTTCTTGCTGGTGCCTAGAGGACACAGGTGAACCTTTATCTCTCTTCCAGCAATGCTAAGCACATCCTACCTTAAAAACAGCGGGGGTCACTCGCTAAGACCCGACCTTCGTACATGAACAAGCTGCAGCTGTACTAATTTACCGTGGAGATAGTTCCTAATATTTGCTACTTACCCGCTGGTGCGAAGAGGAAACAAATGAGCCTTTATCTCTCTTCCAGCACCCCAACGCCGATTGAGTCTAGGACAGCGGAGTTTATTCCCTATGGCCCCACGATCCTACCCTATCAAGCTGCAGCTGTAATCATTCAGCTCGGAGATATTTCCTGATATACAGCTACTTACCTCCTTTGTGCGTGTAGCCTTTATTTCTCTTCCAGCACCTTAAAGCAGATCCCTTCGAGAAGAGCGGAGTTCACTCGCAATGTTCCCACCAGGCTACCTTAACAAGCTGCAGTTGTTCTCATTCACCGTGGAGCTACTTCCTGCTATATAATTAGTTACCCCGCTGGTGTGAAGAGGACTCAAAGGAGCCTTTATCTCTCTTCCAGCACCCCTAAGCCGATTGAAACTAGGACAGCGGAGTTTATTCGCTATGGCCCCACGAGCCTACCTATCAAGCTGCAGCTGTAATCATTCAGCTCGCAGATATTTCCTGATACACAGCTACTTACCCGGTGGTGTAGAGAGATTATAAATGAGCCTTGATCACTCTTCCAGCACCACATAGCGATCCAATCGAGGACAGAGGAGTTCACTGTCTAGGGCCCGCCCGATCAGCCTACTCTAACAAGCTTCAGCTGTTCTCATTCACCGAGGAGATGTTTCGTGATGTACAGCTAGTTGCCCCTGTGGTGCATACAGGATGTAAATGAGCCTTTATCTCAATTCCAGCACCACCACGCAGATTCGATCTAGGACAGCGGAGTTTACTCTCTATGGCCGGTCAGGCCTCCAATAACAAGCTGCAGCTGTTCTCATTCACTGAGAAGGTATATAGCTATTCATCTCGGTGGTGCATAAAATACATAAATTATCCTTTATCGCTCTTGCAGCACACCAATGCAGATCTTGTCAAGGACAGCGGCGTTTACTCAATATAGCAGATCCTATGGAGGACAGTGGCGTTCACTCGCTATGGCCTGACCGGCCTACAGTAAGGAGCAGCAGCTGTTCTCATTCACTCAGGAAATAGTCCCTGATATAGGGCGACTTACCCCGCTGGTGCCTACAGGACACGTGAGCCTTTATCTCTCTTCCAGCAACACAGAGCACATCTTACCTCTGAGAACAGTGGGGGTCACTCGCTAAGTCCCAACCAGCGTACATGAACAAGCTGCAGCTGTACGAATTCACCGTGGAGATATTTCTTTGTATTTCCTACACACCCCGCTGGTGCGTAGAGGACACAAATGAGCCTATATCTCTCTTCCCGACCACAAATCAGATGCAATCGAGGACCACGGGGTTCACTCGCTATGGCCCGCACGGCCTAACCGACCTAGCTGCATCTGTTCTCATTCTCTGAGGAGATTTCCCAGATGTCCAGCTACTTAGCCCTGTGGTGCTTACAGTACACAAATGCGCCTTTATCTCTCTTCCAGCACCACAAAGGCGAACCTGTGGAGGAAAGCGTCGTTCACACAATAGGCCACGACCGGCATACTAGACGTAACAAGTTGTAGCTGTTCTCATTCTCCCAGGACATATTCCCTGATAGACCGCAACTTACGCGTTGTTGCGAACAGGGCATTAATGAGCCTTTATCTCTGTTCCAGCACCACAAAGCAGATCCAATCGAGGACAGCGGAGTTCCCTGGCTATGGCCCGAACGGCCTACTTCAACAAGCAGCAGCTGCTCGGATTCACGACGGATACATTCTGTGATGTACAGGTACTTACCCCGGTGGTGCGTACAGGCACAAATGAGCATTTTCTGTCTTCCACCACCACAAAGCATGTCTTCTCTAGAACAGCAGTGTTCAACCGCTGTGGCCTGAAAGATGGCCTGAAGATTCAGCTGTTCTCCTTAGCCGAGGAGATATTTCCTGATGTACCACAACTCACTCCGGTGGTGAGTACAGGTCATAAATGAGCCCTTCTCTATTCCAGCATCACAAAGCAGTTCCAATCGAAGACAGCGGAGTTTTCGCGCTTTGGCCCGAAGGCCTACCCAAACAAGCTGCAGCTGTTTCTCATTCACCGAGGAGATATTCCCTGATATACAGATACTTACCTGCATTGTTCGTACAGTATATCAATGAGCCTTTATCTCTCTTCCAGCACCATAAAGCAGATCCTATGGAGAATAGCCGAGTTCACTCGCTATGTCCCGACCAGGTTACCTTAACAAGTTGCAGCTGTTCTCATTCACCGTGAAGCTATTTCCTGCTGGTGCCTAGAGGACACAGGTGAACCTTTATCTCTCTTCCAGCAACACTAAGCACATCCTACCTCTGAAAACAGCGGGGGTCACTCGCTAAGACCCGACCTTCGTACATGAACAAGCTGCAGCTGTACTAATTCACCGTGGAGATAGTTCCTAATATTTGCTACTTACCCCGCTGGTGCGAAGAGGACACAAATGAGCCTTTATCTCTCTTCCAGCACCCCAACGCCGATTGAATCTAGGACAGCGGAGTTTATTCCCTATGGCCCCACGATCCTACCCTATCAAGCTGCAGCTGTAATCATTCAGCTCGGAGATATTTCCTGATATACAGCTACTTACCTCCATTGTGCGTGTGGCCTTTATTTCTCTTCCAGCACTTTAAAGCAGATCCCTTCGAGAAGAGCGGAGTTCACTCGCAATGTTCCCACCAGGCTACCTTAACAAGCTGCAGGCTGTTCTCATTCACCGTGGAGGTATTTCCTGGTGCGAAGAGGACTCAAAGGAGCCTTGATCTCTCTTCCAGAACCCCTAAGCCGATGAAACTAGGACAGCGGAGTTTATTCGCTATGGCCCCACGAGCCTACCTATCAAGCTGCAGCTGTAATCATTCAGCTCGCAGATATTTCCTGATACACAGCTACTTACCCGGTGGTGTAGAGAGATTATAAATGAGCCTTGATCACTCTTCCAGCACCACATAGCGATCCAATCGAGGACAGAGGAGTTCACTGTCTATGGCCCGCCCGATCAGCCTACTCTAACAAGCTGCAGCTGTTCTTATTCACCGAGGAGATGTTTCGTGATGTACAGCTAGTTGCCCCTGTGGTGCATACAGGATGTAAATGAGCCTTTATCTCAATTCCAGCACCACCACGCAGATTGGATCTAGGACAGCGGAGTTTACTCTCTATGGCCCGTCAAGCCTCCAATAACAAGCTGCAGCTGTTCTCATTCGCTGAGAAGGTATATAGCTATTCATCTCGGTGGTGCGTAAAATACATAATTATCCTTTATCGCTCTTCCAGCACACCAATGCAGATCTTGTCAAGGACAGCGGCGTTTACTCAATATAGCAGATCCTATGGAGGACAGTGGCGTTCACTCGCTATGGCCTGACCGGCCTACAGTACGGAGCAGCAGCTGTTCTCATTCACTCAGGAGATAGTCCCTGATATAGGGCGACTTACCCCGCTGGTGCCTACAGGACACGTGAGCCTTTATCTCTCTTCCAGCAACACAGAGCACATCCTACCTCTGAGAACAGCGGGGGTCACTCGCTAAGTCCCAACCAGCGTACATGAACAAGCTGCAGCTCTACGAATTCACCGTGGAGATATTTCCTCCTTACCCCGCTGGTGCCTACAGGACCAAATGAGCCTTTATCTCTCTTCCCGAGCACAAATCAGATTCAATCGAGCACCACGGGTTTCACTCGCTATGGCCCGCACCTCCTATCCGACCTAGCTGCATCTGTTCTCATTCTCCGAGGAGATTTCCCAGATGTCCAGCTACTTACCCCTGTGGTGTTTACAGTACACAAAAGCGCCTTTATCTCTCTTCCAGCACCACAAAGGCGAACCTGTGGAGGAAAGCGTCGTTCACACAATAGGCCACGACCGGCATACTAGACGTAACAAGTTGTAGCTGTTCTCATTCTCCCAGGACATATTCTCTGATAGACCGCAACTTACCCGTTTTTGCGAACAGGACATTAATGAGCCTTTATCTCTGTTCCAGCACCACAAAGCAGATCCAATCGAGGACAGCAGAGTTCCCTGGCTATGGCCCGAACGGCCTACTTCAACAAGCCGCAGCTGCTCGGATTCACGACGGATACATTCTGTGATGTACAGGTACTTACCCCGGTGGTGCGTACAGGCACAAATGAGCATTTTCTGTCTTCCACCACCACAAAGCATGTCTTCTCTAGAATAGCAGTGTTCAACCGCTGTGGCCTGAAAGATGGTCTGAAGATTCAGCTGTTCTCCTTAGCCGAGGAGGATATTTCCTGATGTACCACAACTCACTCCGGTGGTGAGTACAGGACATAAATGAGCCCTTCTCTATTCCAGCATAACAAAGCAGTTCCAATCGAAGACAGCGGAGTTTTCGCGCTTTGGCTTGAAGGCCTGCCCAAACAAGCTGGAGCTGTTCTCATTCACCGAGGAGATTTTTCCTGATATATCCCTTCTGAAAGGATAATGTACTAGGAACTCCTCAGCATAATCTGATTTGTGTGTGAGGGGCGAGAGAGAAAAGATTGGTTAGGAAAGACATGAACATGCTGCATAGGTAGCTGTTTATCAGTAAATATCTCCACTGAGATTAAGAAAAGCAGTAGCTTAATAAATTAAGTACTTCCTGGTATGGTTACTGTACTGGTAACTCCCCAAAAGAATCTGGATTGTGGTGAGGGAACAGAGAAAAAAAGCTCATTTAGGGACCTGCACTTACGAAGGGGGTAGGCAGCTGTATATCAGGGAGTAAACCTTCTGAGAATAAAAACAGCTGGAGCTTGTTAAGGTAATTACACAGGGGAAAGGATAATGTACCGGAACTCCTCAGAAGAATCTGATTTGTGGTGAGGGGAGAGAGATAAAAGCTCATTTAGGAACGACATGAACATGCTGCGTAGGTAGCTGTTTATCAGTAAATGTCACCACTGAGATTAAGAAAAGCAGTAGCTTACTAAATTAAGGACTTCCTGGTATGGTTACTGTACTGGTAACTCCCCAAAAGAATCTGGATTGTGGTGAGGGAACAGAGAAAAAAAGATCATTTAGGACCTGCATTTACGAAGGGGGTAGGCAGCTGTATATCAGGGAGTAAACCTTCTGAGAATAAAAACAGCTGGAGCTTGTTAAGGTAATTACACAGGGGAAAGGATAATGTACTGGGAACTCCTCAGAAGAATCTGATTTGTGGGTGAGGGGAGAGAGATAAAAGCTCATTTAGGAACGACATGAACATGTTGCCTAGGTAGCTGTTTATCAGTAAATATCTCCACTGAGATTAAGAAAAGCAGTAGCTTAATAAATTAAGTAGTTCCTAGTATGGTTACTGTACTGGTAACTCCCCAAAAGAATCTGGATTGTGGTGAGGGAAGAGAGAAAAATGCTCATTTAGGACCTGCACTTAGGAAGGGGTAGGCAGCTGTATATCAGGGAGTAAACCTTCTGAGAATAAAAACAGCTGGAGCTTGTTAAGGTAATTACACAGGGGAAAGGATAATGTACTGGGAACTCCTCAGAAGAATCTGATTTGTGGTGAGGGGAGAGAGATAAAAGCTCATTTAGGAACGACATGAACATGCTGCGTACGTAGCTGTTTATCAGTAAATATCTCCACTGAGATTAAGAAAAGCAGTAGCTTAATAAATTAAGTACTTCCTGGTATGGTTACTGTACTGGTAACTCCCCAAAAGAATCTGGATTGTGGTGAGGGAACAGAGAAAAAAGCTCATTTAGGACCTGCACTTACGAAGGGGGTAGGCAGCAGTATATCAGGGAGTAAACCTTCTGAGAATAAAAACAGCGGAGCTTGTTAAGGTAATTACACAGTGGAAAGGATAATGTACTGATAACTCCTCGGAAGAATCTGATTTGTGGTGAGGGGAGAGAGATAAAAGCTCATTTATGAACGACATGAACATGCTGCGTAGGTAGCTGTTTATCAGTACATATCTCCACTGAGATTAAGAAAAGCAGTAGCTTAATAAATTAAGTACTTCCTGGTATGGATACTGTACTGGTAACTCCCCAAAAGAATCTGGATTGTGGTGAGGGAACAGAGAAAAAAGCTCATTTAGGACCTGCAGTTACGAAGGGGATAGGCAGCTGTATATCAGGGAGTAAACCTTCTGAGAATAAAAACAGCTGGAGCTTGTTAAGGTAATTACACAGGGGAAAGGATAATGTACTGGGAACTCCTCAGAAGAATCTGATTTGTGGTGAGGGGAGAGAGATAAAAGCTCATTTATGAACGACATGAATATGTTGCGTAGGTAGCTGTTTATCAGTAAATATCTCCACTGAGATTAAGAAAAGCAGTAGCTTAATAAATTAAGTACTTCCTGGTATGGTTACTGTACTGGTAACTCCCCAAAAGAATCTGGATTGTGGTGAGGGAACAGAGAAAAAAGCTCATTTAGGACCTGCACTTACGAAGGGGGTAGGCAGCTGTATATCAGGGAGTAAACCTTCTGAGAATAAAAACAGCTGGAGCTTGTTAAGGTAATGACACAGGGGAAAGGATAATGTACTGGGAACTCCTCAGAGGAATCTGATTTGTGGTGCGGGGAGAGAGATAAAAGCTCATTTAGGAACGACATGAACATGCTGCGTAGGTAGCTGTTTATCAGTAAATATCTCCACTGAGATTAAGAAAAGCAGTAGCTTAATAAATTAAGTACTTCCTGGTATGGTTACTGTACTGGTAACTCCCCAAACGAATCTGGATTGTGGTGAGGGAACAGAGAAAAAAAGCTCATTTAGGACCTGCACTTACGAAGGGGTTAGGCAGCTGTATATCAGGGAGTAAACCTTCTGAGAATAAAAACAGCTGGAGCTTGTTAAGGTAATTACACAGGGGAAAGGATAATGTACTGGGAATTCCTCAGAAGAATCTGATTTGTGGTGAGGGGAGAGAGATAAAAGCTCATTTAGGACGACATGAACATGCTGCGTAGGTGGCTGTTTATCAGTAAATATCTCCACTGAGATTAAGAAAAGCAGTAGCTTAATAAATTAAGTAGTTCCTAGTATGGTTACTGTACTGGTAACTCCCCAAAAGAATCTGGATTGTGGTGAGGGAAGAGAGAAAAATGCTCATTTAGGACCTGCACTTAGGAAGGGGTAGGCAGCTGTATATCAGGGAATAAACCTTCTGAGAATAAAAACAGCTGGAGCTTGTTAAGGTAATTACACAGGGGAAAGGATAATGTACTGGGAACTCCTCAGAAGAATCTGATTTGTGGTGAGGGGAGAGAGATAAAAGCTCATTTATGAACGACATGAACATGCTGCGTAGGTAGCAGTTTATCAGTAAATATCTCCACTGAGATTAAGAAAAGTAGTAGCTTAATAAATTAAGTACTTCCTGGTATGGTTACTGTACTGGTAACTCCCCAAAAGAATCTGGATTGTGGTGAGTGAACAGAGAAAAAAGCTCATTTAGGACCTGCACTTACGAAGGGGGTAGGCAGCTGTATATCAGGGAGTAAACCTTCTCAGAATAAAAACAGCTGGAGCTTGTTAAGGTAATTACACAGGGGAAAGGATAATGTACTGGGAACTCCTCAGAAGAATCTGATTTGTGGTGAGGGGAGAGAGATAAAAGCTCATTTAGGAACGACATGAACATGCTGCGTACGTAGCTGTTTATCAGTAAATATCTCCACTGAGATTAAGAAAAGCAGTAGCTTAATAAATTAAGTACTTCCTGGTATGGTTACTGTACTGGTAACTCCCCAAAAGAATCTGGATTGTGGTGAGGGAACAGAGAAAAAAGCTCATTTAGGACCTGCAGTTACGAAGGGGTAAGCAGCTGTATATCAGGGAGTAAACCTTCTGAGAATAAAAACAGCAGGAGCTTGTTAAGGTGATTACACAGGGGAAAGGATAATGTACTGGGAATTCCTCAGAATAATCTGATTTGTGGTGAGGGGAGAGAGATAAAAGCTCATTTCGGAACGACATGAACATGCTGCGTAGGTGGCTGTTTATCAGTAAATATCTCCACTGAGATTAAGAAAAGCAGTAGCTTAATAAATTAAGTACTTCCTGGTATGGTTACTGTACTGGTAACTCCCCAAACGAATCTGGATTGTGGTGAAGGAACAGAGAATAAAGCTCATTTAGGACCTGCACTTACGAAGGGGGTAGGCAGCTGTTTATCAGGGAGTAAACCTTCTGAGAATAAAAACAGCTGGAGCTTGTTAAGGTAATTACACAGGGGAAAGGATAATGTACTGGGAACTCCTCAGAAGATTCTGATTTGTGGTGAGGGGAGAGAGCTAAAAGCTCATTTAGGAACGACATGAACATGCTGCGTAGGTAGCTGTTTATCAGTACATATCTCCACTGAGATTAAGAAAAGCAGTAGCTTAATAAATTAAGTACTTCCTGGAATGGATACTGTACTGGTAACTCCCCAAAAGAATCTGGATTGTGGTGAGGGAACAGAGAAAAAAGCTCATTTAGGACCTGCAGTTACGAAGGGGATAGGCAGCTGTATATCAGGGGAGTAAACCTTCTGAGAATAAAAACAGCTGGAGCTTGTTAAGGTAATTACACAGGGGAAAGGATAATGTACAGGGAACTCCTCAGAAGAATCTGATTTGTGGTGAGGGGGAGAGAGATAAAAGCTCATTTAGGAACGACATGAATATGTTGCGTAGGTAGCTGTTTATCAGTAAATATCTCCACTGAGATTAAGAAAAGCAGTAGCTTAATAAATTAAGTACTTCCTGGTATGGTTACTGTACTGGTAACTCCCCAAAAGAATCTGGATTGTGGTGAGGGAACAGAGAAAAAAGCTCATTTAGGACCTGCACTTACGAAGGGGGTAGGCAGCTGTATATCAGGGAGTAAACCTTCTGAGAATAAAAACAGCTGGAGCTTGTTAAGGTAATGACACAGGGGAAAGGATAATGTACTGGGAACTCCTCAGAGGAATCTGATTTGTGGTGCGGGGAGAGAGATAAAAGCTCATTTAGGAACGACATGAACATGCTGCGTAGGTAGCTGTTTATCAGTAAATATCTCCACTGAGATTAAGAAAAGCAGTAGCTTAATAAATTAAGTACTTCCTGGTATGGTTACTGTACTGGTAACTCCCCAAACGAATCTGGATTGTGGTGAGGGAACAGAGAAAAAAGCTCATTTAGGACCTGCACTTACGAAGGGGTTAGGCAGCTGTATATCAGGGGAGTAAACCTTCTGAGAATAAAAACAGCTGGAGCTTGTTAAGGTAATTACACAGGGGAAAGGATAATGTACTGGGAATTCCTCAGAAGAATCTGATTTGTGGTGAGGGGGAGAGAGATAAAAGCTCATTTAGGAACGACATGAACATGCTGCGTAGGTGGCTGTTTATCAGTAAATATCTCCACTGAGATTAAGAAAAGCAGTAGCTTAATAAATTAAATAGTTCCTAGTATGGTTACTGTACTGGTAACTCCCCAAAAGAATCTGGATTGTGGTGAGGGAAGAGAGAAAAATGCTCATTTAGGACCTGCACTTACGAAGGGGTAGGCAGCTGTATATCAGGGAATAAACCTTCTGAGAATAAAAACAGCTGGAGCTTGTTAAGGTAATTACACAGGGGAAAGGATAATGTACTGGGAACTCCTCAGAAGAATCTGATTTGTGGTGAGGGGAGAGAGATAAAAGCTCATTTATGAACGACATGAACATGCTGCGTAGGTAGCAGTTTATCAGTAAATATCTCCACTGAGATTAAGAAAAGTAGTAGCTTAATAAATTAAGTACTTCCTGGTATGGTTACTGTACTGGTAACTCCCCAAAAGAATCTGGATTGTGGTGAGTGAACAGAGAAAAAAGCTCATTTAGGACCTGCACTTACGAAGGGGGTAGGCAGCTGTATATCAGGGAGTAAACCTTCTCAGAATAAAAACAGCTGGAGCTTGTTAAGGTAATTACACAGGGGAAAGGATAATGTACTGGGAACTCCTCAGAAGAATCTGATTTGTGGTGAGGGGAGAGAGATAAAAGCTCATTTAGGAACGACATGAACATGCTGCGTACGTAGCTGTTTATCAGTAAATATCTCCACTGAGATTAAGAAAAGCAGTAGCTTAATAAATTAAGTACTTCCTGGTATGGTTACTGTACTGGTAACTCCCCAAAAGAATCTGGATTGTGGTGAGGGAACAGAGAAAAAAGCTCATTTAGGACCTGCAGTTACGAAGGGGTAAGCAGCTGTATATCAGGGAGTAAACCTTCTGAGAATAAAAACAGCAGGAGCTTGTTAAGGTGATTACACAGGGGAAAGGATAATGTACTGGGAATTCCTCAGAAGAATCTGATTTGTGGTGAGGGGAGAGAGATAAAAGCTCATTTCGGAACGACATGAACATGCTGCGTAGGTGGCTGTTTATCAGTAAATATCTCCACTGAGATTAAGAAAAGCAGTAGCTTAATAAATTAAGTACTTCCTGGTATGGTTACTGTACTGGTAACTCCCCAAACGAATCTGGATTGTGGTGAAGGAACAGAGAATAAAGCTCATTTAGACCTGCACTTACGAAGGGGGTAGGCAGCTGTTTATCAGGGAGTAAACCTTCTGAGAATAAAAACAGCTGGAGCTTGTTAAGGTAATTACACAGGGGAAAGGATAATGTACTGGGAACTCCTCAGAAGATTCTGATTTGTGGTGAGGGGAGAGAGATAAAAGCTCATTTAGGAACGACATGAACATGCTGCGTAGGTAGCTGTTTATCAGTACATATCTCCACTGAGATTAAGAAAAGCAGTAGCTTAATAAATTAAGTACTTCCTGGAATGGATACTGTACTGGTAACTCCCCAAAAGAATCTGGATTGTGGTGAGGGAACAGAGAAAAAAGCTCATTTAGGACCTGCAGTTACGAAGGGGATAGGCAGCTGTATATCAGGGAGTAAACCTTCTGAGAATAAAAACAGCTGGAGCTTGTTAAGGTAATTACACAGGGGAAAGGATAATGTACAGGGAACTCCTCAGAAGAATCTGATTTGTGGTGAGGGGAGAGAGATAAAAGCTCATTTAGGAACGACATGAACATGCTGCGTAGGTAGCTGTTTATCAGTAAATATCTCCACTGAGATTAAGAAAAGCAGTAGCTTAATAAATTAAGTACTTCCTGGTATGGTTACTGTACTGGTAACTCCCCAAAAGAATCTGGATTGTGGTGAGGGAACAGAGAAAAAAGCTCATTTAGGACCTGCACTTACGAAGGGGGTAGGCAGCTGTATATCAGGGAGTAAACCTTCTGAGAATAAAAACAGCTGGAGCTTGTTAAGGTAATGACACAGGGGAAAGGATAATGTACTGGGAACTCCTCAGAGGAATCTGATTTGTGGTGCGGGGAGAGAGATAAAAGCTCATTTAGGAACGACATGAACATGCTGCGTACGTAGCTGTTTATCAGTAAATATCTCCACTGAGATTAAGAAAAGCAGTAGCTTAATAAATTAAGTACTTCCTGGTATGGTTACTGTACTGGTAACTCCCCAAACGAATCTGGATTGTGGTGAGGGAACAGAGAAAAAAGCTCATTTAGGACCTGCACTTACGAAGGGGTTAGGCAGCTGTATATCAGGGAGTAAACCTTCTGAGAATAAAAACAGCTGGAGCTTGTTAAGGTAATTACAGGGGAAAGGATAATGTACTGGGAATTCCTCAGAAGAATCTGATTGGTAGTGAGGGGAGAGAGATAAAAGCTCATTTAGGAACGACATGAACATGCTGCGTAGGTGGCTGTTTATCAGTAAATATCTCCACTGAGATTAAGAAAAGCAGTAGCTTAATAAATTAAGTAGTTCCTAGTATGGTTACTGTACTGGTAACTCCCAAAAGAATCTGGATTGTGGTGAGGGAAGAGAGAAAAATGCTCATTTAGGACCTGCACTTAGGAAGGGGTAGGCAGCTGTATATCAGGGAATAAACCTTCTGAGAATAAAAACAGCTGGAGCTTGTTAAGGTAATTACACAGGGGAAAGGATAATGTACTGGGAACTCCTCAGAAGAATCTGATTTGTGGTGAGGGGAGAGAGATAAAAGCTCATTTATGAACGACATGAACATGCTGCGTAGGTAGCTGTTTATCAGTAAATATCTCCACTGAGATTAAGAAAAGTAGTAGCTTAATAAATTAAGTACTTCCTGGTATGGTTACTGTACTGGTAACTCCCCAAAAGAATCTGGATTGTGGTGAGTGAACAGAGAAAAAGCTCATTTAGGACCTGCACTTACGAAGGGGGTAGGCAGCTGTATATCAGGGAGTAAACCTTCTCAGAATAAAAACAGCTGGAGCTTGTTAAGGTAATTACACAGGGGAAAGGATAATGTACTGGGAACTCCTCAGAAGAATCTGATTTGTGGTGAGGGGGACAGAGATAAAAGCTCATTTAGGAACGACATGAACATGCTGCGTACGTAGCTGTTTATCAGTAAATATCTCCACTGAGATTAAGAAAAGCAGTAGCTTAATAAATTAAGTACTTCCTGGTATGGTTACTGTACTGGTAACTCCCCAAAAGAATCTGGATTGTGGTGAGGGAACAGAGAAAAAAGCTCATTTAGGACCTGCAGTTACGAAGGGGGTAGGCAGCTGTATATCAGGGAGTAAACCTTCTGAGAATAAAAACAGCTGGAGCTTGTTAAGGTGATTACACAGGGGAAAGGATAATGTACTGGGAATTCCTCAGAAGAATCTGATTTGTGGTGAGGGGAGAGAGATAAAAGCTCATTTCGGAACGACATGAACATGATGCGTAGGTGGCTGTTTATCAGTAAATATCTCCACTGAGATTAAGAAAAGCAGTAGCTTAATAAATTAAGTACTTCCTGGTATGGTTACTGTACTGGTAACTCCCCAAACGAATCTGGATTGTGGTGAAGGAACAGAGAATAAAGCTCATTTAGGACCTGCACTTACGAAGGGGGTAGGCAGCTGTTTATCAGGGAGTAAACCTTCTGAGAATAAAAACAGCTGGAGCTTGTGAAGGTAATTACACAGGGGAAAGGATAATGTACTGGGAACTCCTCAGAAGAATCTGATTTGTGGTGAGGGGAGAGAGATAAAAGCTCATTTAGGAACGACATGAACATGCTGCGTAGGTAGCTGTTTATCAGTACATATCTCCACT